>NW_027192399.1:65967-166398 GCF_041956645.1 Rasamsonia byssochlamydoides | reverse complement strand
CTTTTTTTTCTTTTTTTTTTCTTTTTTTTCTTTTTTGTTTCTTTTTTTTCTTTTTTTTTTTCTTTTTCTTTTTTTTTCTTTTTTTTTTTAAAAAAAATATTTCCCCCTTTTGTCTGTTTGTATGTTCTCCATGTCCAGTACTTTTCAAATAGCAGTATATATATTGTCTCTTTATACTTGTATAGAGTACGTGTGTAGTAAAAATCCCAGATTGGGCTAAGGAATGCAACAGCAACAAGCAAAAATCCCAGGAACTTTTACTGCACATACACCGTCTAAATCCGTACATTTTTTTTGGCTAATCTACGTCCACATACTCAATCAACAATGCATCATACAATAATCAATGCTTGAGTAAACTGCCTCGTCAAATAATAACTGTAGGTAGACCTATACATAGAGATGACTGACTGATTAACCCAATTCCCAGAACTCTGGATTAGTTTAGTTTGTCTGCTCGGGGTCCATTGCTTAGGTACTTACTAGGTACCTTAGGTATGATAGATCGCTGCTATTAGTCGTGACGCCATTGGCATAATTGAATCATAAGTCAGAATCTTCTTATTAATAATCGTACCCCACTACATACAAGAGAAGACGTTAAGGTCCTCATTTTATGGGCATACCTTCAGATACGGCAGTGGATAATGGAGATAATAGGAGATAAAATATATATCGGGCGAGAGATAAAAAAAAAGGAACATAGCTTTTGTAAGCAAGAGGGATCCATCGTCCTGTGTAATGACGCAATTGCCATTGGCTCGAAGGATTCACCTCCACCACCGGCAAGCCGACTTGCCAATCGCCATGCCATGCGACCTAATTCCATTCCATGAATGGCCATTGATTTTAGTCGGGGATTAGACATTTTTTCAAACGTGAAATTTTTTTTTCAACCATTGCTGGTCCTCAATCCTGATATGAGGTAGCTTCCCGCTTCTGTGGTCCGGTCCTGTGGATCGATCCACGTCAATCACTTCAGAACTTCGGGTAAGATTCGGCATACCGGGAACCAATCCCAGGTTTCTTGTGGACCATCACGTCGGTAGAAGATATGGAGCTTGATGGATCTTAATAATTACCTAATGGACCCTTTCTTGTTCCCTTTTTTTATCCTCCTGATGAAACGTCATTTTCGGGATTTGCATTTTATTTGACAGAGAAAAGTGTGCACACAGAACTGTGACTGGCAATCAAGGACGATCTGATGGCAGACAGCTGCAGCTGGGGAGAGAAAGCCGTTGCTAACTGGCTGTCAACCCTACCTAGATACCTACTAGGTGAGAGCTTGAACTGACTGGAGACATGTCCAGCCTGGAACCGGGACCATATCAATGCCTCAGACCCACCATGCCACTCTCGGATGTTCTTTGCACCGCTGCCACCGCAACGGGAGATTGACTGCAATTCTGATTAATAAGACAGCGGTGGAAGTGGGCCATTCGAGAATTTTATAAATATAAATATATATCCCACGATGGAGGTCTGGTCACAGCTGATCCAGACTTCACTGGGGCACTGGACGGATATCAGCAACTCGAACACCACCTGAAGTTTCTTCTAGTCGACCACAGCTGCCAAACATGTCGCAAACCGACTACAAGTTCGAGGGCTGGCTTGGCCTCGATGCCAGCTCCATTGGGAACATGGTGTGGAAAGAGTTCGAGCCCAAGCCATGGGAGGAGACAGATGTCGACATCAAGATCACTCACTGCGGAATCTGCGGGTCAGATCTGCACACTCTCCGAAGCGGCTGGGTAAGTAACTGTCTGACGTCGTATACTTGATTGCTAGCGTTCTGTTTCTCGATATCGTACTGCCTGGACTGGTCTCAGGCGTACTGACCATACTGACTATAGGGTCCTACTGACTACCCATGCTGTGTCGGACACGAGATCGTCGGAATTGCCGTGCGCGTCGGTTCCCAGGTGAAGGATATCAAAGTCGGTGACCGTGTCGGTGTCGGCGCCCAGGCCGACTCCTGCCTCGGCCGCCTGGGAGACTGTGAAGACTGCGCCATGGGACGAGAAGCATACTGCACGAAACGCTCCGTGCCAACGTACAACGGCAAACACCTGAACGGCGCCAAGTCGATGGGCGGATATGCCCTGTACCAGCGGTGCCCGGGACACTTTGTGTTCAAGATCCCTGATGCCATCCCGTCGCATGAAGCAGCCCCCATGCTGTGCGGTGGTGTCACTGTCTACAGCCCCCTGAAGATGAATGGTTGTGGTCCAGGAAAGAAAGTGGGTATCGTCGGTGTTGGCGGGCTGGGTCACTTTGCTGTTATGTTCGCCAAGGCTCTTGGAGCAGACAAGGTGGTTGCCATCTCGCGCAAGGCCAGCAAGGCTGCCGATGCTCTGAAGCTGGGCGCAGACCTTTACATCGCGACTGATGACGACCCTGACTGGGTGAAGAAACATGAGAAGTCCCTGGACCTGATCATCAGCACCGTTTCGTCCGCCTCGGTACGTAGACGGTCAACAGTCAAAGGAGAGACTTTTGCTGACAATGTCATTACACAGATGCCTATCAACGACTACATCTCCTTGCTCCGTTACCAGGGCCAGTTCATCCAGGTGGGCATTCCCGACGGCGGGCAGCTGACCATTTCGGTGCCCAAGATCATGCGCATTAATGCCAGGGTGGGATGTTCTTTCATTGGCAGCCCCAATGAGATCCGCGAGATGTTTGATCTCGTCGTGGAGAAGGGCATCCATCCCTGGGTTGAGCAGCGTTCGATGAAGGACGCGAACCAGGCCGTTATGGACATGGACAAGGGTCGGGCCCGGTACCGATACGTGCTGGTCAACGAGCAGCACCTGTAAAGATTATCTTGTGCTTGGAAAAACATCCTCTTTCTGCTGCATACCAATATAGACTGTCCATGTTAGATAGATAGTGATGTTGTCTATTAATTAATGATAATAAGGAGTCAACCATGATTTATCCATCTTCAGCACGTGGCTGAAGCGAGTCCAGTGAAGTTGCAGGCTGTTGCAGCCAATCACAAGAGCCGTCAGGATCGCCGATCGCGCCCGCCGTTGTCGGCCGGCCTAAGCCCGATCGGGACGAGGGGCCATTCCCCGGGCTGACTACCGCTGACTCGAGTCTTTCGCCCCAGAAATTTCATAGATATACTCCGTAATTGCTTATCCCCCGCTTACTGGATTGCATGCGATGTCATTCTTCCCAGACGCAGTGTCAGTCTGTGTGTGACAGCGGGAGGAAACCGATTCTCTTGATATTCCGTCAATTGAGTGTTCTTTCTTGGAAACTACCCCACCAATGACGCTTTCGGCTTCGCAACGCTACCTCAGCACGAGGGGTTCCTCGTATGGCGTGAGTCATATGCCGTATCAATTTTACAATTCATTAATGACATTTCTTCCAATAGCTCTCCTTTGAAGATGTCGTCCTGAAAGGCCTGGCCTCCGACGGCGGTCTCTTCGTCCCCGAACAGATCCCCTCTCTCCCCGCCTCATGGGAGTCGGACTGGCGCAACCTGAGCTTTGAAGATCTCGCCTTTCAGATCCTCTCCCTCTACGTATCCCCCAGCGAAATCCCTCCCGAAGACCTGAAAGACATCATCCGCCGCTCCTACTCTACCTTCCGACATCCAGAGAGGACGCCGCTGGTCGAGCTGGACCGGCAAAGGAATCTCTATCTGCTCGAACTGTTCCACGGCCCGACGTTCGCGTTCAAGGATGTCGCGCTGCAGTTCCTGGGAAACCTCTTCGAATACTTCCTCGTCCGCAAGAATCAGGGCAAAGAAGGGAAGGACCGCCACCACCTCACGGTCATTGGCGCGACGAGCGGAGACACTGGCTCCGCGGCCATCTACGGGTTGCGCGGCAAGAAAGACGTGTCCATCTTCATCCTGTTCCCCAAGGGCAGAGTCTCGCCGATCCAGCAGGCCCAGATGACGACCGTTCTCGACGCCAACGTCCACAACCTCACGGTCGAGGGCTCTTTCGACGACTGCCAGGACATCGTCAAGTCTCTGTTTGCCGACCCCGACCTCAATTCCACGCACAACGTCGCGGCGGTGAACTCGATCAACTGGGCCCGCATTCTCGCCCAGATGACATATTACTTCTACTCTTATTTCGCCTTGACGAAATCCCCGGGCTTCCAGCAGGGGTCGAAGGTCCGCTTCGTGGTGCCGTCGGGCAACTTCGGTGATATCCTCGCGGGGTGGTTCGCCAAGCGGATGGGTCTGCCTGCTGAAAAGCTGGTCATTGCTACCAACGAGAATGACATCCTCGACCGCTTCTTCAAGAGCGGTGGCCACTACACCAAGACGCCGATCGGCGGCCAGGCCGCGGAGGGCGTCAAGGAGACCTACAGCCCGGCCATGGACATTCTGGTCAGCAGCAACTTCGAGCGTCTGCTCTGGTTCCTGGCCTTTGAAGCCGACAGCTCCGGGTCTGTGGACGAGAGGCGCCGCAACGCCGGCGAACGCATCCGGGGCTGGCTGAACGAGCTCAAGGCGCAAGGCGGCTTCAGCGTTACGGACGCCGTGTTCCAGGGCGCGAAGAAGGAATTCGAGAGCGAACGCGTCAGCGACGAGCAGACCATCGAGACGATCCGGGCGATCTACACCTCGTCGTTCCCTCCGAACCTGGGGCCCGGCAGCGCGCACAGCTCCAAGACAGGCGGGTACATCCTCGACCCGCACTCAGCCGTAGGCGTCGCAGCCTCGCTGCGGTCCGTAGAGCGCAACCCGGGGACGAACCACATCTCGCTGTCGACGGCGCACCCGGCCAAATTCGCGAACGCGGTTGACCTCGCGCTGCGGGGGCAGGACGGCTACGATTTCCGCGAGGTGCTGCCGCAGGAGTTCGTCGGGTTGGAGGAGAAGGAGAGCCGGGTGACGCCGGTCGGGGCGGGGGTGGGATGGCAGGGGGTGCGCGAGATTGTGAAGCAGGAGGTGGAGCAGGAGTTGCAGGGGTTGCGGTGATAACTACGTAGGTATGCATTTATTTGTAGTTATGGTTAGTAAGTTGGGAATGATATAGTATAGACGAGTCACTTGAAAGTCTCGAAGACAACAAAGCAAGGAAGAGTAAGAGTATTTCATGTCAACGTCGTTTTACTTACTTACCATCGCCAAAAATGACCTATTTATATTATATTTGTATATATATGTGTTAGAACAAAAGAGCCCTGGCATAGCATAGCATAGTTTTCTTCTTCTTCTTCTTCTTCTTCTTCGTTATACACACTGTCATTATTATTGTCACTGTCACGAGAAAGTTGAAAGAAAAGGATTTGATTTAAAAGATATGAAAGACCCCATCTATAGTATATGTGCTGTACGATGTATATACAATTTATATTGAAAAAAAAAAAGAAAAGAAAAGAAAAGGAGAACCAAGTCTCTAAATACTAGGTAGGTAGGTATAGTACAGTACATCATGACCCAAGAAAAATCATAAAAAGAAGTAAAAACAAAAGAAAAACTATGGAAGAAAATAAAAAAAGAAGAAAGAGAAAGACAGGGAACAAGAACAGGAAACGGGACAGAAAAGGAAAGAAGGAAAAAAAAAGAAGGGAGAAGAAACAAGGAAGAAGAAACGAAACAACGAACAAAAGAGCAATCACATCATTCTCATGGTACAGACATAGGGTTCGTTTCTCGTCTCTTTGTTTCCTTGTTTGTCTACCTGCCTGCCTCCCTAGTTAACAATAATCAAAGCAGGCCCAAACTTCGTCGCGTCCGCCACAGCCTGCGCATTCGTAAAGTTGCCGCTGGCACTCGTTTCCGCCAGCGCGGCGATGGTCAGCCCGTTCAGCTCGTTCTCCTCGTAAGGGAAATTCGCCTCGATGGTGACGGTGGCGCCCTCCGTCTTGACGACGGTGAAGTCCTCGACGATGGGGAGGTTCTGCTGATTGATATAGACGACCTTCAGCCCGGCGGTGTTCAGGCCGGCGGTGTTCTCGAAGCGGAACTGGATTGGCTCCGTCACTGCTTTCGGCGTGGACAGCAGCGTCAGCGGCTCGAACACGTTCAGCCCCGTGATGATGTTCAGGTTGGGACAGGACCCCGGCACGAAGAAGGTCTGGTTCAGCGCGTTGAGGGCGAAGTCGCGCGTGCTCGTCGTCAGGAAGGGCAGCTCGTTCGGCACTTTGCCCTGTAGCAGCCGGAAGTACCCCTCTTGCTCGCCTTCTTGACCGACGACGGAGGCGACGGCCGAAGTGAGGCCGACGTCGCCGTTCTGCGCGAAGACGAGGATCACGTCTTGCAGTGTGCCTAGAACGACGGAGGTGAAGGTGCCGGCCAGGGCGATGGCGGACTCGAGGTCTGTCGAAGGGAAGGTGTACTGGCAGGGCTGGATTGGCTGGCCGGTGAACTTCTCGAGGGCGTTGTTGGCGTTCAACGCGTGAAGCTCTTCTTGCTGTTCGGCTGTTAGTATTGTCCTGCGAGAAGAAAAGAGGGTGCATGACTTACCGCTTTGGCCGCTACGAGCGCCTTGAGGAGAAGCTCACGAGCCTCGATATTCTCGATCTTAAAGCCAGACACGTTCGTCGTGATGTTGTGTATCAGACTGTCGAAAAAGGCGACCTCAAACAGCTCATTCAGCGCAATGACCTGCAGGTTCAAGATGCCTTCGCGGCTGATGTTGGCGGGAGGAGGGCCGTTGGACAATGTACCAAAGGCCTGGAGCTCGATCTGGTGGAGTTCGGTCTGGTTGGGGTTGGGGAAGCCGTTCTTCAGGGGAAATGGGCTGGATGATCGAGGCACTGGTGAGGCCGCAGCCAGGGCGGAGAGTCCGAGGGCAGCAACACTGGCAGAGAAGACAGCTCGCATATTGACGTTGGTGTAAGTAAAGAAAGAAATCAGATAGCACAGGATATTAACGAGATGATGGTATAAATTTGGATAAGAGTAAATCTGGGCTGATCGGATAAATAGATGAAGCAGACTGATGATATCTCATCTTGCCAGGATTCCCCCGTCCTTTTATAGACGCAACCCATACGCAAACAAGCAACAAGAAAACAAGAAAAAAAAAGCAAATATTTTTTCGCATCGACTGCGCCTCTAAGCAAGCTTCATTATTCCTGCCGCAAACTGCCTGCAGGGTACACACACGTACAGAGCATTAGCCGTTTTAAGGGCTGACGTCAAATGGAGATCCAATAATAAAAGTAAGCCTGGCATGACCAGCTGGACGGGACGCCACGAGAATGACCTTGATTGATAGAAACAAAAGATCTTGTTTGTTTTAATAATTATTATTAGTCTGTTCTAGCGTGCTGACGTATAGATCGATCATCGAATCAACCCTCGCGCGTTGCCCCACGCTGAAACGCCAGCAAACAAAAGTTTCGAAAGCAGGGATCATCCTGCGCCTATCAAATTGTATCAATCAGATTACCATGGAGACAGCACCATCAATCAGCGGAATGAATAAAATGAATGAAAGACTACTCAACAATAACGTTATACCAACAACAATCATAATAATAATAAAAATAACAATAGTAATGATAATAGCAATCCATAGATGAGATGCCCTCAGGGCCGAACTATTATTTCCCCGGAAATAGAAGTGTCTTTCCTATCTAGGTATGTAGGAAACCAGCGCAGCCGCACCGCTATCCCCGATCAGGGCATGAAACATTCTTCCTGTGTAACTCCGTTCAGCCGTCATACCGAAGCAGGAAACAATCTGTCCGAAAGAGGTATAAGGTAAGAAGTTGGGTCCCGGGAGTCGGTCTCCATAGGGTATCCGTTCTTAATTTAGTAAAGAGAAATAACATAATACGTTCTGGTTGGTTATTATTATTCCGTAGAATATCCGCGGAACTCTAGCTAGCTACCTACCTAGGTACTCCGTACCTAAATTATCGATGCAATCATGCTAATATTAACAGCATAATTTAGATGATGAGCCAACATTCAACAGTAAGAAGACAGACACTATTATTATCGCCAATGTGGTAGAAATACTCCGTAATTCTAGCGCTGGTGCTTAGCTAGACCCACTAGACCACTAGACGACATAGCCAAAAAGGCCACCCTTCTAGAATGCTGACTGATTAGCATTCTAGAAGGAGCACGGGCTTTATACAGTTCCGTGTCATTAGTTTCCGACCCCCCCTCCAAAAACCAAAAAATGACCCGAGGTAACAATAATATATATTTTCTAATTATTTCACCCACATATGTCTAATTGATATAAAAATTATAGAAAATATTAAGAAATGGCACCGCTCCTATATAGGTATAGTAAATTAGAAAAAAAAATAATTAATTTAATATTTAGTTTGCCATCCTTCTGCCTTAATAACAGCCTCCACACGCCTAGGCATACTACCAATTAATTCCTCAATTAAACCATCATCTAATGCCTCCCATGCTTCACTGATTGCTTGAAATAGAGCTTTTTTAACCTCCTCATCATTCCGAGGTAGATTTATAAGCTCCGGATGGTGGTCATGTACCCATTCTTTGATCCGAAACCAAAGGTGTTCAATAGGGTTGAGATCGGGACTATATGGTGGCCATTCCATAGTCTTTATGCCTCTTTCCATAAGCCATTCTTTGATAATTGTTGCTTTATGGATAGGAGCATTATCTTGCATAAAAGTCAGGGATGAATCCCATATTGAAAGCAGATTTTCTTCAAGTATTTGAAGATATGAAGCCGATGAGACACAACCACGTCGACTATTATGATCATATGGCACCCTGGTGATATTTGATCGGCCTAGACCCCAGATTGTACCCCATATCATCAAGGAAATATCTTTCCCTTTACAATATGTTTGAATTTTGTTACGATTCCATTTCTCTTCGGGTGTACGAAAGACCCATTGCCGACAGCCTCCCGATCTGCGTTCAATGGAACATTCATCTGACCAGATAATAGCTTTCCATTGCTCGATAGTCCAATCTTTATGTAAGTAAAGCCCATTCAAGTCGTCTCTTAGCACTCTCCTCTGTTAAAAAGGGTCGTTTTTTTTGCTAACCAGTTTTTTTATACCATGTTCGCGAAGGATTCGGTAATAAGTAGATCGAGAGATATTAATCTGGAGTTCTCGCTGCATCGTGGCATATGTAGCCTTAGGAAAACGCTGTACATAGCAAAGAATAGTCCGTTGATCTCTTTCCGAGGTCTTTTTGGGCTGGCCAGGTCGTTTTAGGCTCACCCCTTCATTGCGAATCGCGTCCTTCTTTATAGTATCTCGGATTGTACTTCGCGGTAGATTTAGATCCTTTGCGATTCGCTTGTAACCCTGGCCCGCCTCATGACGACCAACAATTTTTGCCCTTATATAGGGACTTAGCTCTGTATTTGGAACTCTATTGATAGAGATCTCGCGTAAAGGAGTTCGTGGTGGCATGATATAGCATTTTGAAAATGGTGAGTATAGATCACGGGTGACGCGTTACGCGACTTTGGTGTGGTGGGGGGCGGAAACTAATGACCTAGTACTGTATATATTAGTTATAAACCTTGGATATTATCACACGAGGTATCTATCTGCACGTCAACAGAAACAACAGTGGTGTTTTTATCGCATAGAGAATACTATCGTTTAGTTGGTACTTTCGATAAAGAACTTTCTGACAGACTGGATGTCATGTGTGGGTTGACATTCTCCGGGATGGGTATCATAGGATTGTGAATAGAAAAGAGAGTTGATATTCTCTTCGTTCATTATCCGCCCAATCACAGGACAACTTGTTGACGCCCACAGTTGGCTATTTTGGTATACCTAACAAGAAAGAGCAGGAGGACTGAAGATGTTAGCAATCAGTAATTTAACTGAACCTTGTTAGAAGAAGGAGAAAGAGGAGCTCAGAAGAAGAGGACTACAACAGCAAGGGATTCGCTGGTGGTCACCCACCCACTACTAACCAGCGGGTGAATGCAATCGCAATAACTTCTTAATCTAATTAAGCCTAGTAGCCGACCTTGCGTGATAGTATTCCTTAATTGGAAAACTAACTACAGCACTGAGTAGGACGTATGGAGTACAGAGTACTACTCCGTACTTAGCAGACTCCAGTGTTACTATTACAGGATGGTACCTGAGGATGCCTCCAACCTCGTGCTGACATTAAACTCCGTGGCGCATCGCTGCTTATTGAGGTCTGCTGATTGGACTTCTATGTTTGCCCACTATTTATTCCCGGACAATGTCATGTTGATGCCTCTTTGCTGGCGCCTTGGGACTTGAATTCGGTGACTCGTTCCTCTTTTCGGATTTCGCGACAGGTTAGGGTTCCCGTGGAGGAAAGTGGGAGAATCAGTATGGCCTTACAATCGCAGAATGCGATGCTCTAGTCATACATGCCTAGATATTATCAATTTATCATACTAAGCCTGGCTTATATTTAAGTATAATAAATATTAATAATTCTCCTTTATAGTCAAACATTTAGAAGAAAGCCAGACTAGCTGTCTTTATTAATAATATCAACACCTGCACCAACAACTAATTTTGGGCTTCGGTTTGGCCCCCATCACGCAGCCTGACACAAGTCGGCGCGACCCCCCTCGTCACATTTCGAGCAGGCTATGGTATTGGCTGACAGCGTGAACATGACAGCCTTTTGAGCCGCATATGTAGATACCCATGTAGCGAGCATTCAGCTCGCAACGCGGGCAAATGGGGAATTGTGAACCGTGCTTTAGATAAGATCTTCAGGGAGCCTTGTCCTGTTCCTATCGAACGAGGCTCTCCTTCTGAACAGTATTTAGTCTCCAACCTGACCGTGGGAGTTGTAGGTCGTAGAGGAGAATTTAGCCGCCCGACCAATTCAACTCCAGTTCCAATTGAGTATATGTAATTATATGTACTTATGATGCACTCCTCGGTTGGGGGTCCCGAAGGTCGCAGGGATGAAACCTGGCTGGCAAAATACCTAGCCGGTGCTGGGCTCATGCTGCCTGCCTGTCTGTCGTCTGCTTTACTTGTGATGAACCACAAAAACTGGACCCGACCTGTGAGCTACATCGAAGATCATCGTTCGCTTGTCGGTATATTGGTCCAGGTCATCTCGCATCTCCTTGGCATGGTTTACACCTACGCTCTTTGTAAGTCCAGACAACCAAATTTCGTGAAACTACACATCAACTAACCGTGGTGAGTCAGGCACGACAATCAATCTCTCAGCCCGAGCCTCCTTCACGCGTCATCCAGTCTCTCTCGATTCGATAAAGCTCATCAACGCCTTATGTGGACAGCGGCCTGACTTGTCCTTACCGTGGCGTGGACGCCTCACGGCACTCGCATTCTACGCTCTTACTCTGTTCCCTGCAGCGCTTTGGGCCGGTGCAATTACGCCCGTGCCCGCAAGCCAGACTACCACAGAAATCATCCAGCTTCCCGCCTACAACAAAACCTCATGGCTGGGGCTAGGGCCCGGCGGGACTCCAGCTACCAAAAATGAAGCCCAGGGGATCTTCACGTTCAATCCGGCATGGGACCTGCAAGGCTTGATTCTCAACTCTGCCACCAGCGCTAGTAATCGAACAGGGGGTCCTGTCATTCGTCCGAAGCTAGATAAAACACAGTACTCCTATGTCAACCGCAGTTACGGGGTTGGAGCTGCCGTTGGCTTGACCGATGGATTGATCAATCAAGCCACGAGTTATGTCTATTATGAGAACGGCTTTGAATCAAGCATTTCATGCATCTATAATCGATCCTCTGCCTATCACCTCATTCCCTCCTCCGGACAGCCGAGCAACTGGTTTCTTCATGTCTATGAAGCAAAGGGCACGCTTCCAAATACCCCGCCTAACGCGCAGCCGCAAGATTCCGTCGCGGCAAGCATCGGTGCTAACCCCGCGATCGTAGCCATCGCCACGGACACCAGCAACGGGCAGAATTATATCGCCCTCATCACGGACGCGGAACAATATGACCCGCTGAACTATACCCAATGCCAGATCACCTTTACTCAGAGACGCTTCTTGGTCAATGTTGACGTAAAAGATCGGATCATCTCTGTAGCGCCCCAGGACGAGACTACCTGGCTTAACGAAACCGTCGCGGACCTTCTCAACCAACAAATCATACAAACCCTCAACAACATCGCCAGCTCCCTGAGTACGTCATTGTACGTCAACCCCCTCGGCAGCGCGTTGATGGACAACATCCAGAATGTGCAAGCCGTGCAAGGGGTCAGCAATGCCAGCGTTTTTGCTGGCATTGAGGCGGTCTTGACGTCGATGATGGACGATGCCATGGTGGCATTTGCCTCAGCCCAAATCATGCTGATGCAAGACACCACTCCCGCTACCGTGCTCGTTAACTCCCCCGCCTACGCCTTTGGCACATTTCGGTCCATCTTGGCCGTCGTGGTGATCACGGTTCTTGTCGCGTTTGTGTACGGCAGCCAGTGGGGCCGCACACGGGGCTGGCGGAGGCTGTCGAAGTTCGATTTCATGGACGTGAAGAGCGTGATCGTCGCCGCATCCGAGGGAGGGACGGCGATCGCGAAGGAGGCGCAGGCGCTGCATCGCTCCCAGGGGACCAGATGGTATGCGGCTGCGGATGATGAACTGGTTGGGGGGATCTGTGTGCGGTTGGGGAAGAGCGCAGAGGGCAGTATCGCGGTGTTGCTGTCGGAGCGGCCACGGCGGAGAGTTTATACGGGGTTGGTGGACGAGAGCGCGGATGGAAGCATGGTCCTGTTGAGGGAGATGGCACAGCCGATGGGAGAGAGCGAAGCAAAATAAATCAGTGCGTAGAATGGATGCTTCGTATCACATGCCGAATGGGAAAGTCATCGCTTCTTGGATTGATCACTGACAATGTCTTATCCGGCAGGAAGGGGTCCTTCAGACTACTGGGTTATCATCAATATATATAATATGCTGGGCGGATTCGCGACAGGTAGATGCAGCCAACAATTGCTAAATCAAAGCACCTGCAATGTATGCACAGGCTAGCGAAGATAGGAATATTCTCCATTCGTCCAAGTTCGGTCAGGAGTCTTTTCTTACATCATCGCATACTGTGATCATTCCGTTCGTTCTGCGCACTTGACCCTTATTGTTCGTCCAGCGGAGTATGTCGAATCTAAGAATCAGGCGTTGATCTGACAGACGATTTGGACTTCTTATTTCGGTTAAGAACTGTACAATAAAAGTTTCCTCGCAATCGGCTTCCTGTAACCAGTGAGAAATTGTAGCCAATACCAACGCCTCTTTGAGCATGATACTTACCAAGCAGCTCTTCTTTTATGAGATCCTTTTGCCTCTGGGTAATTTAAGTTGGTCCTTGTCATAGGTGTCAGCTCTATCAAAATCTATCCATATCAATATCACCCTTTCAGGATCATTCTTCTTTCTCTAGTTTCGCCTCAACAACGAGCGGAGCAAGTCCAGACGCTCGTATATAAATAAATGAATGAATTAACTACGTAAATAGGAATCAAAAAAAATTAAAAATTAAAAAGAAGTTCACATACAACAGCAAACGTATGGTGGTGCTCACTGGTTCTGCCCTCAATGGTGTTGGCGCATCGCCGCCTGTCCAGGCCCCGTTCAGGAGAGCTTGGGCGATTGTTCACCCACTTCACTATTCTTCACCTGAACACCGGACACTTGCAGAAAGGCACATTTTTGCAATTGCATTGCAAGGAAAGACTAAGGACCTGAAAGATGATTAAAAATCTAACTATCAGAGAAAAGCGAGCTTTTCTTGGGCTTTTCTCTGTCCCTCTCCTTCAGCTGTCATTTCCAGTCCTCTGGACTTTAACATATCCCAGCCACTATCACAATCCGTACCTATATTTCTTATTATCTTTATTTCTTCTAAAAGGAACCATGAAGACACGGGATTGCACATCTAATTTTACCCATATTATGGATTTCAACGTCCATAATAACTCTGAAATTAAATGATCTATCCTCCTGTGTATGTCACGGCTCAGTCAAATGAAAGGAGTTCATTTGGTAGCTATCTAACTAAGATTCGAAGCTAGAGAGAAGAAGAAGAAGAAGAAGAAGAAAAGAAAGCTATGGAGACTGTGGGAGGAGACGTTTGATATAGCAGTCAAGCGAGCTGACCCTTTCCTAATCAGGTAACCGCCATGTGACATGGGAGGACGTCGAATTGACAGCGCCGTCACAGTAAGCACACCCTTGCGGTTAGCTATTCCTTAAGGTTAGCCACTTCACCCAAATTATGGTCGTGGTTGAGCAACCCCATGGCGAAGCATCCATTATGGTTGGCCATAATTTTTACTGGTTTGTGAGCTACCATGTGGTTAACACGCCCCCGTGTTCTCTTTTTACCGTGGTCTACCATATGGTTGGCAAACCCTTGTGGTCACGCACACCATAGGGTTAGCCACCTTTCAACATGGCTATGGTCTACCACATGGTTAGCTAATTTCGATAAAAAACCACTCTGCCATATGGTTGGAAAATCCTCAGGGTTAACTATTCCCTGTGGTTTGGACTCCCCTAAGGTTAGACATGTTTTTATTAAACTGTGGTCTACCTCGGGTTCCAGTGTGATATACTGAGGGAGGTGTGACTAGGATAATAATGCTTAGAGCAAGTTGGTGAGGAATAAGATCTAAGGGGACTGTGGCTGGATAGTATTAGTAGTCAGTTGGTATTATTAAACTTGCTCTTCTGACCATTCACTTCCTATTGTGATCGCTTTTCTTGGCTTTGCAAATGCTTTTGACTAGTAATGTTGGTCAATAGATGAATAGTGCCTAGACGGATGCTGCCTGAATGCTGACCACTAAAATCACATCAGAAACTCCCTGCAACGGAGGTCGTTTCGAGGCCCCTTTGGAGGCTGTTTTGAGACTCTGATAAAAAAAAATAATATCGTCCCATGTTAGCACTAACCATGCGAGTATTGCACCTGTCCAGCTTCCAACTCATGTTTGGATCGGCTGTCAATAAGATGTTCAAATAGGTCTCATTGGTCAAATGTCTCACCGCTGTCTATGTTATTGGACAAGTACCTGGTATGTATGGATTTTGCCGTCTTTAAGAAAAGTTACAAAAGCGGCGTACACATAAGCCAACAATAAGCGCATGAAGTGCCAAGGCTAGCGGCTAATTTGAACATTTTATTGACAGCCAAGGGGATAGTTCTCTTCTTCTGAGTCCCTCATCTCTTCTTCCTTTACTGAGGTTCGTTTGAACTACTGCGTAATCTCTTGTTATAGAATACCAGCCTTCACATCTAAATTATGAAGGCTAGTATTTTATAACAAGAGATTATGACATAGCCGTCATACGCCGTCGTAACGACAGAAAAGTAGACTTAGTAAGAGAAACGTAGGGGTGAATTTTGGTAGAGAATGGATTGCTGAATCTCTAGAAAGAAGCCCCAAAGAGAGGTGTTCTATATACTAGCCCATGACCCTGCTTCTACCCTGCCCTATTAGTTTGGCAGCCTTGCACCTTGAGTCTGTTGAGTTCTGCGCGTACAGCTATGGCAGTGGTCTGGCGCTACCCGTTACATGGAGGCACAGCTATGCCGACTATTCTAGACATGGGGGTTGGGAAAGACAAAAAAATCGCGCATCTGATAAGGGGAAATGCTCAGTTTAGTAACAAATTTGAGGAAAACATGGACATTGGAGAGGGAATGTTGAACCAGGGAGAGGCAGACAGTTTATATAGTTTTCTCAGCGAGTTAGGGGTTTTAGTATATCGGTTGGAAGGCTTCAGACTTAAATGGGCAGCCAAGTCCCAGAAGAGAAAGAGGACCTAAGCAGAGAATCCTACAGAAAAATAAACATAATAGTAATGTACTCAGCTGCTAAGAGCAAGGGAGAGAAGATAACAGCATCTAACAAAACCAGCTAGGGAATTGCCTTAATAGAGATCCATCCTGCTTCCCTGACAGCAACTCCATAGCCCGCATTTGAAAGTTCGTACCTTACTGGTCAGGGGCAATCATCAGATTGCATGGCAGCGACTGGCCAGGCTCAGTGCAGTGACAAGAAGAGAAGATTGAGGATGCTCGTCCTCAAGGGACGCACCGCAGGTTTATATACATGGGGTAGATTCTGCCAGGGCAGTCAAAAGCGGTGAGGCCCGGTGCCATCCCCGAACGGGCCGTAGTGCCGTCCGCTTAGCCTCTTCGGGAAATCAGATTTCCCGAGCTGGCAGGCGGTGTGGGCGACGGCCGTTTCCCGCGCCCCGCTTGCCGTCTGCTCGAATACTTTATATATAAAAAATATAGTTTTACTAATTTTCTAATTTAAAAATATATATTTTTATACTAGCCTTACCATATAATTCTGTTGAGAAATAACTCACAAAATATGTAAGTGTTGCGGGAAAATGGGCTGGCTCATGGTGGGAACTTAATTATGGCCTAGTACTGTAATAATATTCCCAGATGGGATCACGAGGCATTTTACCTACGTAAATACTCAATTCCAAGAGGTGTTGCGGGCTAAGCCCATATTGCTGACTCAGCTTCGGTCTCGTTTTCTGATTGGTCCGTTTGTTGTTCATCACATGACTCCTGTTGATATAACTCGTGTGCCTTNTTCATTTCTTCCTTCCCCAGCGAATCCTTTTTATGAGCTCCTAGTTTCTAGACAGCAAGGCTTTGGCCCTTCACATTCCCCTATCTTTGCTGAACAGCCTATCAGAGCTATCGCCATGTCTCTTCGTAGACATCTTAGCGGAATGTGGATGAATGAGAAAGACAGACCTAGGTATGTTACCTATTGACAAGAAGACTACAGTAAGGAACATATATAGGTAGAGAGACCACTCAGGAAGTAGATGATCAATACTATCTATCTAATACAAGAGACATGGTGAAGAGAATATATATGTAGTAAGGAATATTATATTATATGAGTATGGCGCCCGCTTAGGAAGTAGATAGTAATAAAAATGTTGCGGGCTAAGCCCATATTGCTGACTCAGCTTCGCTCTCGTTTTCTGATTGGTGCATTTGTTGTTCATCACATGACTCCTGTTGATATAACTCGCGTGCCTTTCTCTCTCTTCCTTCCTTTCTTCCTTCCCCAGCGAATCCTTTTTATGAGCTCCTAGTTTCTAGACAGCAAGGCTTTGGTCCTTCACAAAAAAAACTACTTTAGGCATGGGAGTAGGTAGGCCCATTGGCCAAAAACTCCCAGGCACACTACATTCTATCTAGAACAGGTATTTTCTCCTGAAAAAAGTTTAAATAAACCAGTCGAGCGAAGGAAAATCTGCAATACTTGCGAAGCTTGTTATTGTTATTAATTAAGGATCTTAATAATAATATCCTGCCTGCCTTTATGGACCATGGCTTCCTGACCCAGAACTATTAATTAAAAAAAAATGGCCGCCTCGATGGATTAATAAATTAAAGAATGGTCTTTGCTATATACGTGTTTTAGGCGACGTATATATATGGGACCAAACGGATAATACTTGAACTTTTTATCTATTTTGGTCTACATGTACCTGTCATGAATAATACTTTTTATTCTTAGCCCGCACAACGATGCAATAATTGTAAACACAAGAAGCAAACGCAATCAACTTTTTTATTTCTTTGTTTTTCTACCCCAATTATTAATCTAATTATTTTTAATTATTTCTTTCTTTCATCATTAAAAAGCTATAAGTAGTGCAAAATTAAGCTGTCCCCGGTAGAAGAGAGAGTAGAGAGCTCGGGTTCCGTTGCTGACTATGGCGCCTCTCTCTCGTCGTTCTTGTCTGCGGACACTGTTCCAAATTGAAGGAAAAAAAAACTTTAAAAAATCACCACATTGATTTCCTTGGCAGGACAAACCGAAAAGTAGCAACAAGCACAATCGCTGAAACTCGGTTGTCTTTGTTAAGCCCCCTTTACAGGCGTTCACAGGAGAGCAATGGCGCCCATAATCGCTGCCAGGAGACCCGCGACAGGCTTGTTGACCTGCGAAGCAGCTCCAGTGAAGAGTGCCGGAGCAGGAGACTCGGCTGGGGCAGCTGGAGCAGCCGGGGCCGATGCGGCCGGAGCGGAAGGAGAGATGCCATGAGGAGCGGGAGACTTGGATGGAACAGCGGGAGCCGAAGCACCAGGGGTAGCAGAAGCAGCAGGAGCAGCCGGGACAGACGCAGGAGCCTTGGATGGAACAACAGCGGCGCTCGATGCAGGGATCACAATCGTTTCGGTCTCAGTGTACGTCTCTGTCTCTGTGATCGGAATGACGGTAGTCTTGTTGCCAGAGACGACAGTCGAAGTGATGACTGCAAAAACGTCAATAAAAGTTCTATAACGCTCGTGGTTTGACTATTGTTATTCTCACCTGGGCAAGACGTGGTCAAGTAAGTGTAAGTCGTTGTGATCTCCTCCTCACATTCAGGGCATACAGGCACAGTCTCATTCTTGACAACAGGCGCCGTTGGAACAGGCACAACAGGCGTAGTAACGGTTTCACAGTAGGTCTCCGTGCGAGTGATCGTGCTGGTCTCAGTAACCGGGATAGCGATCGTCGAGGTGCCGGAGGTGATTGTAGAAGAGGTGACTGTTGTGACATTAGTTGTAAGCTCAGTAGATTCCTGAAAGGTATGTTCATATCTCACCTGGGCAGGTCGTTGTCACGTAAGTCCTTGTCTTGGTGATGGTGCTGGGAGGCACAGGGGTAGGCTGGGGAGGCTTAGGCTTCTTGTGGGTAGTTGTCTCCGGAGTTGGCTTCGGAGGAGGATAGGGGTGTTCAGAGCTGCTCGGGGTTGGCTTGGGAGGCGGAGGGTACGGGTGCTCGGAGCTGCTCGTGGTGGGCTTCGGAGGCGGAGAGTAAGTGCTCTTAGAGCTGCTTGGGGTTGGCTTGGGAGGAGGAGGATACGGGTGCTCGGACGAAGTGCTCGGAGTTGGCTTGGGTGGAGGGGGATAAGGGTGCTCGGAGCTGCTCGTGGTGGGCTTCGGAGGAGGAGGAGTATAGGTGTGCTCCGGGGTTGACTCTGGAGGAGGCGGCGGCGGCGGAGTGTAGGTAAACTCCGGGGTTGACTCGGGAGGAGGAGAGTACGACTGCTCCGGCGTAGACGCAGGAGGCGGGACATAAGTCTCCGGAGCCCACGAGGTAGGAGCAGGTGGAGGGACCTGATATGTGCCAGGAGCGCCATGCTCACTTTGCTCCTCACCACGTCCCTGGATGACTCCAGCGAAGGCCGGGCCGGCCAGAACCAGCAGAGCGACGGCTGGCTTGACCATGATGGTGATTGAAGGAAGTGCTGTTAATCACAACTTCAGAGCGGAATCTGGCGATATAGTAAAGAAGAAACGAAGGAATCGAAGCGACAGACTGCCTCCTGCGACCGATCGTGGTAGATGGAATAAACCGTTCCTGAGCGACCAACGTTGAGTTTATATAAGTTTCGATGTAGACTTCGGCAACGACTACTTCTTCCATGTGGACAAGATGGTAAGAGGAGCAATTCCAGAAGTAGACAATCCTGATATTCTCCAGAGAAAAATCTCTTCTTCAGCCATCCTGTCGCTGAACGCGGAATCTTCACGGTATCGAACCATGGACAGGAGATGGGGCCGATGTAATACTCTGATGAGAGTCGTCATTGCATCGAAAAGCTCATAGGCTGGATGGCGCACGCAGATGCAAGGCAACCGAGGGACCTTGCATTTTCGGTTTGGAAGACGTGGATGTCGTCATCCAAATTACCTTCTGCTGGTAATTTCTTCAGGAAAGCTGTGGTAGCCAGAGTGGATAGCCCTAGGCAGTTGCGACCCAGTTCCGGAAGAGGAAAAGCACCAATCGTACCTTCCTAGATAGGTATGTCACCTTCCGGGTAGACAGACACTGCACTTTGGGTCTGGATCGGAAGGCACGACGAAAGATTGACTCCCGTCGTTACGAGCCGCGGTTCGGAAATCATACTTTCCTCATCTAGGACGAAGATGACTCCATCAGTACCTAGGTAGCTATCTACCTAGGTAACTTTTTATGATAGCACCAATCCAAGCAGGCATTTATCGCAACACATCAGTGCAACGCAGTAACTCGGAATATCAATCGTGAAGAAGATCAGATTCTGTTTCATAGCAGGTAGTGGTTGTGGATGCAACGAAGGAGAACAAGAAGTCTAGGAGCGAGGTTCGAAGGAGCGGAATTAAAGTTAAGACTTGCTGAAATGCAACGTTGTAGCCAAGCCCACTGGAGCGTGAGAAGAGGTATATTCAGAGCTTGTGAGGATCATTTGGCTGAAGACGGGTAGCACGCATCCTCTGGAGAGAAAGTCGAGACCTCTTTAGCACGTTGCAATGGAGAAAACAGGCGGAGAGATCAGAATCTATATTCTCTTCGGGGGAAAAGTGTGGGAGGTTCCGCAGCCGGCAAGCACATACCTAAACCGGACAGGTCCGCAAATCACCTGATACTATATATCTTTGAATATTCACGTCAATGCAGAAGGATTAGTTCCTAACCTTTTTTTTTTAGAAAAAAAAAAAGGGTTTCCAAATTTAGGAGGCATTCAAGGCATAGTTTCTCCTTGACTTCTTAGTATACACATCTATAGGGTATTTCTTCTCAACGGACATACGCAAGCAAAGTCCCAGCATCCAGGGTTTTCGCACTGAGATTTAGATTTCTGTCTCATCGTATTAGTCACTCAACGACCGATCTAGCATTGAAAGTCATGATATCACCAAGTGTTGCGTCGTCTGCAACTAGAAAAGAAACATCTTCATAGCAGAAAAAGTTAAGCATCCACTTTGAGTGATACTGTATGTAATGTACATACCAATGAGTGTCTCAGAATCCCTTCTCTGGAATGTGGGTCAGAGTAGTAGTATGGCGTTGCACGTCTCCCTGGAATGCTGACATAAGATAATTTCTCAGATTGGAGTGGGTTAGGGTTGCGGGTTACTCTTCTTTTTCGTTTCATCTGGACATATTCGTTTTGAGTGCTGTTACTGTAGAGCTCCATGAAGTCGATGACGAGAGGATAAAAAATGACGATGTCGAAAGTATGCGGGATCATCCCAGAACGTCTCTTCAGTCTCTTCAGAGAGGGTCGATTAGGGAGGAAGGAAACTACTGCAAAGTCAGATTCTTACGTTGTTTCCCAAGTCTCAAGCTTGAGCGAGCAGAACAGTGGTTTCATGCAATAGTGAAAAATTCATAGAGTGAGCCTCGAATCGACTTTAAAGATGGAGGAGCAATAGAGATCAGGATACCGAGGCACTCTGCATGGTACTCTGTCTTGGCCACGAAATCACATGATAGAACCCAGAGACCAAAACGTGACTCCTGAGATCAACGATGGGCATGTGGTTGAAAGTCAACTTCTTGCTTCTTACTTATGTCACCCAGTTTGCAGCCACTAGAATAAAGGTTCCAGTTTCAATACATAACATCTGGCCAAGCATTTGAATTACTAAGGACCCCCCTTCCCTAGAACTGCTGGTCCTGTCCTTATTACTTATCCCTTGACTCTTCCTATCTTTCCTTCTGCTACTTAATCTTTTTATTCTCCTGCTGTCAGAGATTTTTCCACTCGGCCAAACAAGAGTGCCATGACATTCGTTCTTAGCTGAGTACTCCATTTCTGTTGTCACCTGTCTCTTGTCGAGCTATTATCTAGTTAAAGAATCTGGGAAAATAATGCAATTGTACTTGTCTGCTTCCTCGGTTTCCTTTCATCTCGTTGGTATTGATTATAGTACGTAATTTATATCCCCATTACCTTGACATGAAACTCTAAATTATATAATTTATCTAGGGCAATGCTAAATCAGCTCTGCAGTATCATCTGCAGCTGCTGAAGTTCATCTCGAATACGGCCTTCCAATTTCGATGCGTTCCCCAAGCCTACCTCATGGGTATCTAAAGCATCCGATGCAATCTTGGCCGCCGCTGTCATCGCGTCCGGCCTGTTATTCAGGAGTGAGAAATAGGCCGTCATGGCTTTGCGTAGACGGCCCAGGAGATGGGCAATCAGCTGCACGAGAAGGACCAGACGCAGCTCGACCAATAATGGTGAGCACGAGCACAGCCTATCATTCTCATCACATGCTTCCATGTAGTGATCCTTACATTGACTCTCTCCGGGCTTGTAAGGTCCAGTTAATCGGGAACGCAATGCTTCCTGCCACTGGTAGCGCTGTGCAAGGCCACCTTCCTCGCCTTCGACATGGCTGTCGTCACCACCGCGCTGCCCTATATTGTCGACCATTTCAGGCTCGGAGACAGCCTACTCCTTGGTCGGTTCGGCCTATCTCCTCACCTATGCAGCCATCACCTCATTCTGAGCCAAGTGTGGCGACATCTTCGGCCGCAAGCCCCTCCTCCTTGCCGATAATATCAACTTCCTGGTGGGCAGTCTCGTCTGTGCCCTCTCAGACAGCATCTCCATGCTTATTGCAGACCAGGCTGCCCCCTCCGGCGGCCTAATCATCCTCGTCAACATCACCATCAGTGACCTCGTGAACATCCGGCAACTTTAATGACCCGGTAGCATGCACTAGCTGACCAGGATAGATATGGATAGGGAACGGGGAAAATATCTCTGCTACATTGAAATGATCTGGGCGACTGCATCGGCCGTGGGCCCGACCATCGGGGTGCGCCGGCCGAGAACGTCTCGTGAGCTGGTGCTTCTACATCAACCTGCCATGCGATGGATGGGCCTTCGTGGTGCTTCTGCTCTTCTTGAAGGTGCATAATCCGCGCACAAAGCTGCTCGACGGCCTTTGCGCCATCGACTGGCTCCGTTCGATCCTGGTCACCAGAGCGACGCTCATGCTTCTCTGGGCATGCAGTATGGCGACGTCACTTACACGTGGGGCTCAGCTACCGTCATCTGACCGATTGTGTTTGCGGTCGTGACCTTGCTATCTTTTCGTGGTCAAGTGGAAACTGGCCAAGTATCCCGTCATTCCCCTAGCTATTCAAAAAGGGTGCGACTCTGGCGACGCGAGCACGCACGGCTTCGCCTTTGTCGCGGCCGTGTACTCCCTGCCCATCTACTTCCAAGTCGCCCTCGGCGCGATGCGACCTTTCGTCGGATGATTCATTTCAGTTCAATTCCTGCATTCTCTGATCGAAGGCGCAGGATTGATGCTCTCTGATTGTACAATACAATATGCCTAACATAATTAATTTATGCAACTGAGGAAGTCATGGTATATCTCGGAAAAGCCATATTAAGGAAATATGTGCATCTAACCTTTTGGAGAAATATATTGCATAATAATAGCCTCAGAGGCAACTTGAGTATACATAAATGAGTTCTACATGCAGTAGGAGCCCTCGTCATGGAAATTCCAGGCGAGAGAACACTAAACCGAAAGAGGTAATGCACAGCAGGGCGATCACAATTCCCATTTGGGCCTCATGTCACGTGATAAATGCCCTCTTTATCCAGATTAGGGATAGGGCTAGCCAAGGCGGTGACACGACGCGTCCGTCCCGCGTCTCACCCACGCGTTAATGGATCCGCCGTACAGAGTATTATGGTGAAGCTCCCTCTATCAACACGAGTAGCAGCCTCAACAACCAGATTGATCTTTTATTCCATTCGACATGCCTCATTCTGTGTCTTCTGACTCCTCCAAGCGGGACGGCGAGGATGACATTCTTCCAGATGCTCCGCCAGAATCCGCTTCCGCAGAGCTGGAACCTACCAAGGCGGGCGTGAAACTCGAGGATCTGTTTAACGACGACGATGACGACGATGAGTTTCCAGCTTCAAGTGCCCCTGCTGCTGATGCAAAGACCGAAAGCTCTCCGCCGCCTGCGCTGTAAGTGCTAGAAGCAGAATGGCAAGACGCAACACGCACTGACACAGACGATGTTGCAGCCCGTCAGCGCCTGCGCCTTCAGGCACAGATACGGAGACAATGCTCGCCTTCTACCAACGGCTGTTTCCGTTTCGATATATCTTCCAATGGCTGAATCATGGCATTGTGCCGTCGCCGGATTTCGGCAATCGCGAGTTCGCGCTCACGCTGCAGAATGATGCTTACCTCCGATATCAGTCATACCCAACGGCAGACTTGTAGGCTTTCCCTGCTTGTCTTTCTCTCTTGGTGTGTATGCTAATTGCTGAATGATAGGTTTCGGAAAGATATTCTCAAAATGAATCCCTCCCGTTTCGAAATTGGTCCGGTCTATAGCACCAATCCGCGAGATCGCAAGACGTTGCGGGGTGGTCAGATGAAACCTGTATCGAAGGAACTCGTCTTCGATATTGACCTGACGGACTACGATGACATCCGTACCTGCTGCACGAAAGCGAACATCTGCAGCAAATGCTGGGCCTTTGTCACAATGGCGATCAAGGTGATCGATACGGCGCTGCGGGAGGACTTCGGGTTCGAGCATATCATGTGGGTGTATTCTGGCCGTCGTGGTGCGCACGCCTGGGTGTGTGACCAGCGAGCCCGCAATCTCTCTGATGACCGACGGAGAGCGATCGCCAGTTATCTCGAGATAGTCCGCGGTGGAGACAAGAGCGGGAAGCGGGTGAACCTGAGGCGCCCGCTGCACCCGCATGTCGCTCGCAGCATTGAAATCCTGAAACCATATTTTGCCCAAACGACCTTGGTCGATCAAGACACGTTTGCGGCTCCGGAGCAAGCCGAGCGCCTTCTCTCGCTACTACCGGACAAGACGCTCTGCGAAGCATTACGGAAGAAGTGGGAATCGGCGCCCGAGCGCTCCAGCACAAGTAAATGGACCGACATCGACGCGCTGGCCAAGACAGTGAAGGGCTTGAATCCGACAGCCTTGAGGGATGCCAAGCTCGACATCGTCCTGGAGTATACGTATCCTCGACTAGACGCCGAAGTGAGCAAAAAGATGATCCACCTGCTGAAGAGTCCGTTCGTAGTGCACCCAGGCACGGGCAGGGTCTGTGTGCCCATTGACGGGCGGAATCCGGAGCAATTCGACCCGCTGGCTGTGCCGACGGTGACGGAACTGCTGTCTGAAATCGATGAATGGGATGCCAAGCATGCAGGAACTCAGTCAGATGTCGACGGAGAGGGCAATGCAGCCGACTCCGGGCGGAAGCTGCAGGACTACGAGAAGACGCGGCTGAAGCCGTACATCGACTACTTCCGCTCGTTTATTGCTGGTCTGGTGAAAGATGAGCGGTCCAGCAAGAGAGAGCGAGAAGAGGGGACGGGTGATGCGATGGAATTTTAAACAATTTCCTACAGGAAATCATTCCCTTTGCACTTCTGTTTAATGATGGGTAGGAACGTATGTACATACATGGCGATGGATGGCGTTCTGGATGGTTGTTATTGTTGTATGCTCTATGGATGTGTTTGCGTTTGAGCATGATCTAGGAATAGGAATGAATATACTATACGACTGCCTCTGCATCTCTAGTCAAGCAGTCTCTGAAAAGCGACAGCCAAACCACCATTATATACCACCAGGACAACTAGAATATCCCCCTCTCCACCATCCACAGATAAAACTCCGCACACCCCACCGCCGCCTCCACCGTCGCCTCAAACGCCTCCAAACTCCCAAACAACTGCGGAATCGTCACAATACTGACAATCGCCTCCCAGTCCGACACGGGCAGCGTACACAGACCACTATGGACATAGCACCCCGGATGCGTACTAAACGCGTACTCCTTGATCTCCTCGCACGTCACGTTGCTGTTTTGTACTGCTCCGTCAGCGTAGGGCACGAGCTTCCGCTGCAAACACAGCATCACGTGCTCCATCCACGCTTGGCCTGCGGCGGAAAGCTCGGCGCGATCGGCGCTGAATTTGGTGCAGTATTTGAGTCCGTAGCCTAGAGGGTAGCCGGAGGGGCCGCAGTGGTAGCGCGTCTCGAGGCAGAGGGGGTAGAAGGTGCAGTTGTTGGGCTGCGGGTCGGTGCATTCGTTGATGGTGGTGTTGGAAATGGAGCGGCTGAAAAAGCAGTTAGTTGGTTGACTTATCACAGAAATGTGCTTATTCTGTTGTCATTAGAGTTGTCGAGAGTATATGTTTTTTCTATATGATATGACAGTACGTACCTTGCCAAAGATGCATGGTCATGGCCGTGCGCATGCCCATGGGTAGTAGTGGCATTGCTCCAGTCGACTAGGAACGTCAACAATAACAATACTCCTACGAGCATGAGCGAAAAGTGAGGTATTGCCGCTGCTCCTCTCATGTTGATTTCTTTTTTTTTCCCGATTCCAGCGGTTCTTTCTTCTCCTTCTTCTTTTTTTTTCCGACAGAAGATTAGGTTAGGGATATTGTAAATAAGATTTTTCCTGCACCAACGGAAGAGAGAGAAGAGAACGCGCAGAGGGAATAAATATGTGTTTTGTGTAGGAAAGCAAGCAATTGTGAATGTGAATGTGGAAGGGGAAAAAGAACAAGAAAAACTCATGTGCAGTTAGTTCAATAGGTATGTACATCAAATCGAAGCAATGGGGCACAGGGCAATGGAGTGGGCACTGTTGACTTGATGAACAGGCAGCTGATTTATTAGCTGCAGATCATAAGGTCGTCGTCAGTAGTCAGGTTACATCCGACGGATCAGGATCATGGATACGAAGTATTCCGACAAAGTACCTAGGTAGGTACGTATCTACCTAAGTAGTGGACTGTACAGTCCAATTCTGTAACTACCTACCTCACAGAGTAAATTAGGTAGTAAGGACAGAAAATAGAAACGTCTCTGATAACCATCATTCTTTAGGTAGATGCCTATATTAGGTACCTAGGTAGGCAGGAAGTTGGCCCCCATTATTCATTATTCAAGGCTTCAATTCAAGTGCAGTGCTCAGGCCCCACCAAATCATACCTTAGGTACGGAGTCGGGTACCTAGGTACATACATACTTAGGTTTCTTTCTAGAAAAACTTTATTTCTGGGACGTTGCAATGCTGACATTTACGTGATTTCCTATTGAATAGGAAGAAACTGTCTCCAGCTTTGCTAGAGGAAGTGGCATTTCAATGCCACGAGATACTCCTCTTTCTGACAGGGACAACCACCAGCACCTCCAAGAGGCGACATCACCTCATCCTTGTGAGCTGCTGCGATGTGTTTCTTTAAATTATTGGTTGAGGAAAAGCGGTGCTAGACTAGTTAGTAACTAATAGTCGTTACAGATTCAAATTAAATCAAAAATTTTTAAAAAGGATGACAACTAGTTATGTAAAATGTAGGGAAAAATTAAAAGGAAACTAACCTCATTCTCACACCCCTCAGCACGACAGTAGAGTTCTCCAAGATAGATGACCACATGGCCCTTGGGCTGAATAATAAATCAGATTAGTCTTATCCCTCACTTTTTTGATTGGACAAAAAAAAACTTACACTGACTTCAAAAGAAGGAAGCTGAAGTTCAGATTTTGTCAATTCGCAGTATTTCAGGTATGCAGGCTATTAAATATTAGTAATAATTTATAACTGGTTAAGAACCAGCACTTACATGCTTCTTGTATGACATTGTGGCAGTAAGGATGAGGTGTGGAGGAGAGTGGCTGTGGTATGTAAGAAGATTCCCTAGGTATAGGTCGTTAGTTACCTAGGTAGTGAAGGTGGTAGGTCAACCACACTAGTTGAGGTAGGTCATGCGAACTGTACTCTCGAGGTAGGTCACTTGATCTGTGTCCTGCCCTAGCTCTATGGTTATAGCAAGAATTATGCAGGTCATATGACCCGCAAGAAGCTTGTATTAGGAAATAAATAGAGGGCTAATAGAGGCTATAGTTTGAAGTCCTTGTGAGACAGGACTTCACTTCAGAAACAATAATCTATATTTATGTTCTATTTCTGATATATAGCCACCATTTTTGGAGAATCTTTGCGAATGAATGCCAGCTATTATGATAATATAATAATTCAATTCTTTCATTATTTATGCTAGTTCCATACAATACCCCCTTATATTCACGAATTCTCGACTGAACCTGAATAGACAGTAATAATAGACTATTAGACTAGATCTTTTTATGCTTAACTTTAAACAAAAATAGCATATAAACTATTATCGTGAGAAAAATATAACCAACCACTATAGCATGTACTGATGTCCTTGTATGTACTACTAATAAAATACAACCATGAGACTCTGTCGGTCAAGATTGGCAGAGAGGGGTTGGATTTGAGAACACAATCATGTTCCGCATACGAGGATTCAAAGGCAGTAATACACATGTTAGGTCTACTACTCTGCTCGCGGTTGATAAAGGTTCCTCGTGGGAGAATACTGATC
Organism: Rasamsonia byssochlamydoides; assembly: GCF_041956645.1. Classification (NCBI taxonomy): domain Eukaryota; kingdom Fungi; phylum Ascomycota; class Eurotiomycetes; order Eurotiales; family Trichocomaceae; genus Rasamsonia; species Rasamsonia byssochlamydoides. The sequence continues at coordinate 138,257 of NW_027192399.1, read as the reverse complement.
ATGTGATTCAAGGCCATCTGTCGGAGGACTACCTACATGTGTAGACCGGGAAGAGTGTGTGTTGGCACACCCTTTCGCTTGAGTCTGCAACATCATCTTATTTTGAGAATTCCCCTGACTGACAGTCTCTCCTGACTCAGTATGCAGTCACAACCATTCCTGAAATTGAGACTGTGCAGACCTATTTGTGGATGATCTCTTCCACAGTCTGAAGGTGGTACGTACGATCTGTCCGTATCCGTCAGTCGATCAGCTTACTGTGTAGGAGAGCTAACAACAACGATAATAGCTCGACCAGACTTCTTGGCGAATTGCTTATCAAGAAACGTATCAATTGGATACTCTTCGGCATGACCGAATCCTGGGTGGCGCGACCGGACACCTGCAGTAAATGTCTCGAGCCAACAACTCAAATAGGCAGCGTCATTCGACGCCATGGATTCACAATGCCATTTGAAGAGTTCAGTTTTCTGAGCGGAAACTCGTGTTCTCGGACTGCACCAAGCTTGATGGACTCCGTCAGACTGCTGCAAAAGCAATCAATGTGAATACTCGTGCGAGGCTGAATACCCGCGGATAACCGTCCTCTGACAGCTGACGTTATGCCTTGTTTACTAGGGTCAATCAGATCGTAGCTCCCATTCGCCATTGATAGCTACATCATCGTTATCAGAAGACCTGCGGCGTGGCAAGGCACGTTGTGAAGCTAAGAACCAGTCGAGATTCCAGAAAACAGCGTCGAAGCTGTTCCTGCAAGCATTCCACCGGTGGACTCCGACAACACTGTGAATTGCTGACAGCAGTCGCCCTGCAGCTCAGATCGTACAGATTGTCGCATGACGCGGTTGAAGGATTTATTGAAGCAAGGATGGCATTGGATCAATGGACAGCCCTTGATATCTACCCGCGTGCCCCAGCGAGTCTTAGGAGCCAAAGCCATGCCTGTGGGACCCGCCTCTTGATCCAGTACCAACCATACTGCGGTATCTGTCTATTTGCTGCAAGCAACAGAAATGCGCCGCTGCTTCTCCATAGACTAGGGCATCCAGTTACGATAGCAATCTTGTTTGCACCAACCTCGCTCGTCCGAAGAAACGGAAACGCAGAACAAATCCGAAACCTCAGGTCATTCGAGACGACCTGCGGCTCAAAATGAGATGCAGGCCGGAAATGCATGGGGTAATGTTTCACGGTATGGGATTCGGGACTATCACGCATCCGAGCTAGCGCCATGACGTTCCAACCATTCCCTGCGATTTCCCTTATCAGGACATGCATATCGACGACATCCATGCCAGACGCCCCTGCTGGCGGCACCAGATTGCGGGCAACGAAAGGTAGCGTTTTCAGCCGCGAGGCGCAGACACTATCAAACATGGCAGGTGATCGTTGTCTCACATCTCGAGGAGACAGCCTTATCTCTGGCCCGGTGCAGCCACTCACGAACTGCATCATCGCGTCTCCTACTCTGCGGCGCCGACCGAGCGTTTTGGGGGATTTTTCAGCCGGCTCTGGATGACTGATATATAACTGAGGGACGGTCCAAAATCCAGGATTCATGTTCTGCTTGCTCCTTCCTTTCCCTCAGTTGATTTTCGTCTCTCCATCATGTCTAAAAAAGAGTACGACGCGGAGAAGACCACGGCCGTAGAGCCTCCAGGCGTGGAGCCCGCCGATGCGGAGCCCCAGAGCGCCCCTCCCTCCTATGCTGATGCGGCCGTCGGTTCCATCAGCCCTTTGAAGCGTAATCTTCGAGGGCGCCATATGCAGATGATTGCAATTGGTATGTTTGGAGACATTTCCCAGTTCTCGCGGACGTTGTTGGTCTCTAACTTCTTACAAAGGTGGTGCCATTGGTGCTGGTCTGTTTGTTGGCACTGGTAGTGCTCTGAATTCGGGTGGACCCGGCTCGCTGGTATGCTCTCTCATCTGTTACAGGAGGTATTGCAGGCTGACAATTCTCCAGCTCATCGGTTATCTCGTCGTCGGCGTTATGCTTCTCATAACCATGCAGGCTCTGGGAGAGTTGGCAGTCCTCTATCCGGTCAATGGGGCATTCTTTACATACTGCCTCAGATTCATCGATCCTTCTTGGTAATTCTTGTTGCCTAATTGCAGGATTCGAGAAAATGAATACTGACACCCTCCAGGGGTTTCGCTGTCGGCTGGGACTACGCCCTCAACTGGCTCACTATCCTGCCGTTCGAAATTACTGCTGCCGGTATCACTATTCAGTTCTGGAGGGATGATATCAACATTGGAGTTTGGATCACAGTCTTCCTCGTCGTTCTCAGTGCGATCCAGATCTTTGGGGTGAGAGGATACGGTGAAGGTGAGAACAGATAGATACCGGGGAAACGACCACGCTAACGAGACATCCCAGTCGAGTTCGTACTCAGCATCATCAAGGTGGTTGCTCTCATCGGGTTCATCATCCTGGGTATTGTCATCGACTGTGGTGGTGCGCCCCAGGGCGGATATATCGGCGCGCGCTATTGGCATGATCCTGGTGCCTTCACGGACTTCCCCGGCTTCTGTGCGGTCTTCGTTACCGCTGCATTTGCTTTCGCAGGCACGGAACTATCTGGCCTGGCGGCTGCTGAATCGGAGAATCCGGCAAAGTCTCTCCCGAAAGCCTGCAAGCAAGTGTTCTGGCGGATCATGATCTTTTATGTCCTGGGAACTTTCATTGTCGGTCTGATCGTCCCCTACAACGCCAACTATCTTTTAGGCTCGTCGGGATCGAACACCAAGGCCTCTCCGTTCGTCGTCTCGATCCAAAAAGCGGGCATTCGCGGTCTTCCGTCCGTGATGAATGCCGTCATTACCATCTCTGTCATCAGCGTGGCCAATTCGGCGACCTTTGGCTCGACTCGTACGATCCAGGCCCTCGCCTCCCATGGCATGGCCCCCAAGTTCATGGCGTACGTTGACTCGAAAGGTCGTCCCCTCTTTTGCGTGCTTCTCCAGATCGCCTTTGGTTTCCTTGCGTTCATCAACGAGGCGAGCAAAACAGGCGGTGTCATCTTCAACTGGCTGCTTGCTTTGTCCGGCGTCTCCAGCTTCTTCGTCTGGGGCAGCATCTGTTTCGCCCATATCCGGTTCCGCGCCGCCTGGAAAGCCAACGGCCGGAGCGTCGACGAATTGGCGTACGCGGCTCCCTTCGGTGTGATTGGCAGCTGGATCGGTGTCGGATTGAACGTGATCTGCCTGATCGCCGAATTCTACGTTTCCGTCGCTCCCAAGAACGCTCAAACCTTCTTTGAGAACTACCTTGCCGCCCCCATCATCATTCTTCTGTATGTTTTCTGGCGGATCTACTCGTACTTCACGAACGACCCGAGAGTGGAGAAGCGGGGCTGGAAGTTGTTGAAGTCGGTTGACGAGATCGATATCCTCAGCGACATGCGGGATACGGCGTTGGATGTCGATCTGGAGCCGAGAAAGAAATATGACACGTGGGGCGAGTGGTTGAAGGCTGCGCCGATGAGAGTTGTTCGTTCGGTGATTTAGCTGCAATCCGACTAGAGTTGCGGTACTTTACCGAGACATCCTGCGTAACTGTTGAACATTCTGTCATTCGATAGTGAATTTCCCGTATGTATAATGTACATTACATATATTACTTACCTCTCACAAAATTCCAAATTGAAAGATAGATCACAATTTTCATTCGTAGGTATATATATACATGATAAATACGACCTGGCTAAGTTCGCAACTAAGGACAGGTCAATGTCAAGGTCTAATGTGCAACTCCAGATCTCTCCATATGCATCTGTGCCAAACCTATGCACTATCACTTCATCACTATATTATAAAAACGTTGACTTCCATTTTATGCACTATCATGACTCATGTGGCTGTAAAAAAGCCACATCCATAATTGCGTCAACAGCGGAGCAATGCGGAGTTTGATTGAAAACTGTAGTCAGTAAAATACAAGGCTCCTTATGAGTTTCTGAGAGTACTGAAAAACTGAAGGCGCAACAAATGAAGCGATGCAGACTCGATAATGGTACTGAGGCGTATTACAGTCACGCTATATATTTTACGGCAGAACAACAGGTCTGTACTGTACGCCAAGTGTTGGATAACAATGGTAACATACAATTCCTCGTGTTTGGTAGCTAGCTATTTAAGGTCAAACATTCTTGTCAGGTAGTATTGGTTCCTTCAACGGCTGCAGTGCCAGCAGGGGATTGATTGAGAGTAGGTTTCCCTCCTTCCTGTCTCCCACATCAGATGAAATCCCGGGTAGGCCATTAATCTGTAAGAAAAATGCGTATAGTCGAGATACTTTTCCCCTTTGTCCCTTCTGGATCGCCACATAATCTACCAGCTTGGGATGTAATGTAAACGGTCATGGGCTGTTTGATCTGCCTCGACGGCGGCAAGCTCATCGAATTTCTCATCAACAAAGGCTCGATGCCTTGATGTTCAGCTAAAACGTTGGCTATTACTGCAGTTTTGTAGGGAATGATCACAGATATGAGAAAGAGCGAAGACCTCACAAGGAGAAAAGAAAATCAAATAAATATCGCCTGATGAACACAGGCAGAATGATTTGCGGGAGTGGGACTGGTGGCGAGCGGATTACTTCCCTCGGGAGCAAAGGACAAATAGTATTCCTGTTACTTCACTGTATTCTCTAATCTACCGTCGTCCCTTGTCCTATATATACCCTACATACTTAGAAGGTTTCTATGATTGGGAATAAGAATAGTAAGGAATGTCAATAAAGAAAAGAAAGAAAAGAAAATCGTGACTGCTCAATGTCGGGCTCGGAAAGTTCGTCCCAGGCGGGCTCCCTACACATATTCCTTACCATATTCTCTTCACCATACCTCTTCTTTTTTTTTTATATTAGGTATCTAGTCTTTATTATCTACTTTCCAGGCAGGCTCCCTAGGTAGTTCTTTCTATAGTTCTGGCTATATATATCCTTTGCTTATAAGCCTCATATATAAATAATTCCTTACTCATAATGGAGGTAATCAATCCCTTTTGCCAAGTTATATACCCATCTCTTATTAATTGGGACTAAACAGGCAGATTTCATGAATTTGGTGTGGTTATGCCGGCTTGAATGTGCCATCAGCGCATCCACCAGAACCCTCATCTGTACACACAGCTAGCTCTCTACGAGAGTGTTTTACCTTCAGCTGGAACACGTCCAGTCTCTGATAGCTGCCCACCACATTGTGGTACTGTTTGCCCTGAAAGCAATTGTCCAGATCCATATCCGCGTACAGCACCCCTCCTGGGTCTGCAGACACTCCCTGGGCTGCTGGGCTCCGGTCTGAGGGCAGACAGACAGTGAACGTAGGCAGGAGCGCTCCAGTGGCATCCAGAAACATCGTTGCGTAACGGGATGAGCAGTTCAAAGCGTCTGTAACTGATTCCGATTCCGGCGAGGGCAAGCCAGACGCTATCTCTTCAATAGCTCCCTTATCAAGGAAGCCGGAGCAGAGGACACCAAAGCATTTCGCGTCGAAGTAGTTGGCAGCCGCTCTCGCGCGGTTTGCAGTGACATTATCGTAATTATTCCCACGCCTGACTCTCGACATGTGTCCTTTGCTCTGCTCCCCCTGCACCATGAGCGCGTACCGGGCCAGTGAGCGGGTTCCTATTCTCGCCGCAGATCCTGCAGGGCTCCAATCTTGCCACGGCCGTCTGAGCCACTCAAAGGCCATGTCCGTCTCCAGGACTCCACGTCAAATTTTCGAAGAACGAGGGCCATCGGATATCTCCACGCTGACGACCGTCTTAGTTACTCGTGCAGCCGCAGGATGGCGCGGATCTATGTATATCCTCGCCGTCCGCCCACCGTAGATGGACTCCTGCGCCATCATCCGCTTGAATGAAGAGATCATTGTTTTCGGTCGGTTGGTCGGTTGGCGTTGGGCACGCACTCCAGATGGGGAATACATGCGGGGATAAACGAAGCTCTCTGGGAAAAGACGACCACGTTCCAAGGTTGGCTTTGTTTCTGGCGGCCTCGCGGATTAGCACGATGGCTGGCTTTGTCGGTGGTCTTTTTTTTTTGACGGAGAGAGGAAGATTGGAGAGACGGATGTGGTATGCATGGCTGCGATGTGGGGGAGGGGTATGTTGACAGAAGAAGACAAAGAAAGAAACGTCAAGTGAATGGCGAGGCTGGTATGAGATTGTAGTTTACAGCAAGTAGATGTATGCGGGGGAAAGATGATATGATTGCCCATCTTAAATTAAATACCAGAGTCGGCTTCTCCATGGTATACTTTCAGTCGTCCCGTGGGGGATGCACACACCAAGCGAGGAACTCTGGTGGGGATTAGTCACGAATAATACATCCATAGATAAGATACTAGGTAAGAAACTGTGTACTAATCTATTGATAATAAGTAAAACTGGATGGCGTTCCCAAGTCTCTGTCGTTGGTTCCTCTCTGATTAATTGATATTCACAGCGGACGAGATGCCGCTTGCTTGCCCTAATTCCCTATTGATGCCTCAGGCACTAACATCAACATATTTACTATCGTCACGTAGTATATAAATTACGTATACTTACTGCGTCTTGATGAAAACTAATTTCGTTTCGAACTCTCTATGACAGTTAAAAACCATTATAGAACCCAACATTTACCAATTCCTATCGGCAAGAACGATATTGGCCATTTGTCTGTCATATGCCCATTAACCCTAAGATACTCACCCATAAACAATATATTATTCAAGAAGAGTCTTTGCTTTAGTAGAAGTCTTTCTTGGATTCATACTTTATAGGCCAAGAGTAAGGGTTGTAATATGTGAGACTGGACCTTTTTTTAAAAAAAAAAATTGCTACAATATCCAATAGTAGTATTCTGCCTGAATTAGCAGGCTGCCATCCATCTCCATCTCACTACCTACCTAGTATTATATCGAACTTCAGTAATCAACTAACTGAGCGTCATGTTTCTCCCTAAAACTCTCGAGAAAAAAAAAGCGGCTTCTTATAGCCTTCCTAGAGACCTATCGATACAGCTATTATTTTTAGGAAGGAAATCAAGATGACAGAAGAGATCAGGAATGTAACAAATATTTCTTTTTTTTTCCATCATAAAGAGAGCGGCTGCGAGAAAATCATATAAAGAAATCGTGTAATATTGCCGGATTAGGAAGTCCAAATAAACTCATCAAACTAAACTCGATGTATATTAATCAGGTAAAGAAAGTGAGCATCGCTACTGCCCAAAGTAAGGCAACGTCATGGAATTTGAGGAGCCGTTCAGGTCTGTATTCACGACAAGCAGCATGGATAAATAAAGAAAGTCTTCAATTCCATTCCATGACATCCTCTGAATGGAATAAATATTGCGTAAATAGATAGTAAGTTCAACTGATCGACCCAAGTCAATTGAACTCAACTCAACTCAATTCAACTCAACTCTCCTACCCATAACATTAATTATAATTAGGTACCTAAAAAACTCTTACCACCATAAATCTGATCTGATCTGAGTAAAAATAACAGCTTCCTAACTGAAAACAAGGGGAAAAAAAAAGAAAGTTCAGAGGAGTCACGGAAATCTGCTTTGCATATACGCACATGGGCTATCTACCTACCTACGTATCTATCTACCAAGTTATTTATTCGAGCTGGATTCAACTGGGCAGCGAAAAAAAAAAGGAAGAAAAAGAAAAGAAAAAAAAGAATAAGAAGAAAGAAGAAGATCACCAACATTGATTCATTGCATTGCATTGCATTGCATTGGATAGCATACGCGGGTATAATAATAACGGTATGAAATCATCTCATCTTCAACCAACAAAGTGAGAGGCCACCAGAGTAATACAGTACATACAGTACATACAGTACACAGTAAAAAGAAAAACATGACTTATCAGTCGACAATCGACAATCGTCATTCAACTCGTTCCCTCATTCATAAATAAATGGCTTCCACCCGAAGAACGAAGACCAAAGACCAAAGACCAAAGACCAAGAATTTGTGCAGAAAAGGAGAAAAGAGTTCTTGTTCCTTACTTATTTTTTTTATGTCCGTCGCTCATCATGTCCATGTTCATTCCATTTCATTTCATATAAGTCCTCCCATATAAAACAACCCTATTCGAGCGAAATTCTCCCAATCATAGGTATCGCCGTAGACCCATATTACATCATCATCATCATCCCATGAACGTCGTTTGTCGTCGAAATCATATCACTCGTCCTCGTCACTCATTCATTATTCTTCGTCAGTTAATTGGTTGAGGAGGCTGATGCTCAAAATCATCACGAGCAGGCCGATCGTCACGACCACCAGCAGACCAAACCCAAACCAGCCCAGAATCATTGCTGACGAGCCTACTCCGCTCTTGACGCTCCCGTTCCCCATGTCTTGCGCGATCGTACTCGCTGCCACCGAGGCGGTGTGCTGCCACAACACCGAGACGAGGACAAAAACGGAGGCCACGAAGATCAGCGCCAAAGCTACCTGGGACACCGGCCGCGATGGGAATGGTTTCACTTCCCGTTCGGATCCGCTAGCATCGATCTCCTCGTGCCAGCCGGGGAAGGTGGCGAGCAAGACAAAGCAAAAGAAGGCGAGGATAATGGCGACAATTCTAGACACGATTAGCTTGTCATCGACAGTGAACAAGTAGCTACGACTTACATCAAGTATGGGAAGACGACTGCGTCCTTAAACGTCGATGCCACCCAGATCAGATTCAGCGGATCCTGATCCACGTTCACAATCTCGGCCAGCGCCGTGGCGTTATCGTTGCAAATGAACGAGCCTCCATCAGGCTGAACACAAATCCCAAAGTACCCCACTCGAACTTCAAGCTCGGCTCCACCCACAATGTTGGCTATGGCGACCTCCACGCCGGGATCCACCTGGGCAGGATTGAAGGTGGGCGTATACCTCGTATAGTAGAGAGAGATGAGGAAGATATCCGGAATTTGCGGAGAAGAAGACGAACACCCGGCTAGTAGGAGGGCTTTGCAGCTGGTCAGTTACATTCCAAGTTGGTTCAGGATGGAACCACTTACAAAGCAGGATAATGGCAAGGGCGATGAATATCATCAATATATGGTGGTAGCCCACCATAGTTAGGAACCCTGAAACCGGAATGTCAGCACCGTCCCAGGAAACTATGAATGGAATCACCTACTCGTCCATCCTGTCGAAAATTGTAACGCCATCCCCGGCAGTCTTCACGCACCACCCAGTGGATGGTGCGGCTCCAATTCTCCTCCCGTGGCAACTCTCTGACCTCGCTTCTCGGGCCTCCGAGAAGGAGGCTTTCCTTGAATCTTTTCGCTCAGCACGAGCCGTGCGCCACAACTCGAAACGGAACTGGAGAAGCGGTAATGGGAATGCGATGGAACCGTGGTCGTGGTAGGGTTGACAGCGGTCGTGTGGAATGTGGTTCCGTGGTTTGTTGTGGCTGGAATGTACACGGGAGGAGCTTCGAGGTATATAAGGCGTTCCTTGAACCCTCGAAACTGTCTCTCGATTGATAGGAGGTTGGACCGTCCGTGTGTACTCCAAACCTATTCAACGGAGTCAGATAAACAATATTCCTCCCAGTGGTAGTGGCTCATGTGAGGGAGGGTTGGGAAGTTGAGAGGAGAGGAGGACTAGAGTAGGACAGAAGAGGGAGAAGGGAGGATCGTAGCTGCAACAAATCCTTCTGGACCACGTCACCCACTAAGAGACGCGACAGGCGGTTTGCAATTATTACCGCTGTGAGGAGTTTGGGCATGAAGATATCATTCAGCGTATCGACAGTGAGGGTCACGGTGGCTGGTATCTCGCTGTATCGGTGGCTGGGCCAACGATCTTTGTTTACCGTCGCCGTTGGCCGGGAATCCGCCCCTCACCGCCCGGCAGAACCCCAGCCAGCCTAACCAGTCTGGGTTAGCGGATCGAATATCACGGGTGTAATGCGGCACGGCGGGATCGGGTCCCTTTTAGCGCGCCAACATGTGACGTAGCTGTGGAGAAGGGCCAGCCTGCCTTTCATCGCCAGGAACAACAACTCTCCCACGTGGGAGACAACAAACACAATAATAGAAAAAAATATCAATATGAAAACCAACAATACCGTTATTCATTATTATCTATATACGTCCAAGTAAACCAATGTGTAATGTCGTGACCTGTTTCTCGTTCCAATGAAGCTCCAAACAATACATGACTGACCCAAGACATGTAAGAAAGAAAAACCGATGGCAATGCAACAATGCAACGCTAACTCATATTCGAACCTTCCCAGAAGGCTGTCGCGACGAAAAATATGCTACTTCGGTGTGAATGCGAAGCGTTGAAGATTCAAAGCCGGACGACTGATTGACTCTCCCTCTTCGTCATCGCTGCAGGGGATAAGCAGGTCTTCACTTCCTTGATGGTTGTTCTTTGCAGCCGGTGTGGCTTCTCGAGAGCTGTGTCCTGCGAAATCCGATTCATATCCGGAATCTCGCGTGCCAGCCAACATTTTCCGTGCCCCAAGACCCTCCATCGATCTCGACTTGGTCAGCGCGGTCTGGCCCAGTCTTTGCAACGGCGTGAGCCTGCGACGGATTGCTGGTTTCCCCTTGGATACGGAACCCGCAGGACTGGCCGAGGGGGTTGAGGTTGCAATGGTGTCTGGTTTTGCTTTTCTCTCACTGGCCTCGGTCGTCTCCGGGCTGGCAGCACCTCCGGAGCCCGTGAAGGCGTATTTAGAGAGCAGCGACGCATTCTGTTTCTTTACGTGTGCCTCTTGCACCTGGCTAAATAGTTCTGGGTCTGCATCCGCACTCACGGACGTAATTGACGTCGCTGGGGATGCATCTTCCGGCGGAGAGACCGTCGAACCGCTGTCAACATCAGTACTGGTGTCCTGGGCGTCTGATGCTTTTGACACAAGTGCCTCTGTGGAAGATGGGCCGTCAGGCGTCGGCACTAATGCCGTTACACCCTCGTCTGATTTGCGGACGACCTCGCTAGACTCAATAGGTGCCTGGATATCAGACAGCTGACACATAATTTCTTCCGCAACTTCATCGGAATATACGCCGAAATCAGACCTGCGTGATTTCTTAATTCTTGCCAACTTCTGCCCGCTCGGACTGGGTTCTGCGCTGCCGCCTGCAAAGAAGCGGCTCCGAGATTCCGTGGATGAGCCCGGGGGAGTCTCTTCGTCCGCATCAGAGCACAGTCTCTGCCGTTTAACTGCTGGAACCGTTGCGACTCTGGCTGCACGGGCAAGGAAGGATTCCCTTTTCGTAGTTCTGACCGTTGGACTTGCAGCGGGGCGAGTCTGGGGGATGGACGACGCTGATCGGGTGAGGCTGGGTCCTGTCGGTGCCGGACTGGCTTCCCACGAGTTATTGGCATTGCGTTCAAGAAGGCGTTGTTGGCTTGGTGATGGCGTAAGGCTATTCGGATCGAGCTCAGCAAGGGGCACGCGTTTGGGCGTGAAGAACGCGCTGATGGGCTTATTTGATTTCAGCTCTGCAGACGAAGCCAGCGTCTGTCTCCGTGTTATTCCAGAAGTGGCCTTTGTCGCCAGCGACGGCTTCAAATTGATCGGCTCCTTTGTCATTGGATCAAGATCTCCACAAGCGACACCGAGTGCAATCTCCGGATCGACGTCTTGTCCGATGAAGGGCATCTCTTCCACATTAACACTACCGTCCAGAGGGGTGAGGGTCACGAGCTTCCCCGCCTTAGGACAGAACACCCGCTGGTAGAGAAAGGTAAGCTCTGCCTGCTTGAATTTGTCCAAGTAATCCGCGGGCACTTGGTAGTGTCCTTCGAATTGGAGGACCCTCAGGACCTTCTCTACGTTCTTGTATTTCCGAATACTGCGATAGGCGGTCTTCAGTCCCATCTTGGGGATGCTGGGCAGATAATCACATCCGCTGAGGATGCACATGTGCCGGAAATCCGCATCTGTCCATCCAATCAAGCTGATATCTCGACAGGAAGCGAAGTCTGCGCGGTTGATCTCAATGCAGTCACCATGCTGGTCCAATTTAGACAGGAGGCGTTTCGCGCCGAAGACCAACAGGTCCGAGTCTTCCGATATGATGCCGTTAATTATACCCTGCCGCTCTAAATACGCCAGTTGAGCATCGGCTTCGTATGGCGCCACCAGGTACTGGACGTTCATCTTTTTCAATTCCTCGATCAGCTGCCGTGCCATGTGCGGCGTGACATCCACAGCCTTCTGAAACTCCTGATAAGCTTCGGCCGTCCGGCCTTTGTTATATAGCTCCAGAGCCAGCTTCTTGCTTTCTTCCCGTTTCTTCAGGCGTTCCGACTCCGTCCCAGCCTTGCTAGGAAGGTTGTCGCCATCGAATACCAAATATGGGGTGACCCCAAAAAAGATGAGCATGCGGACACGGTTTAGGACGAATTCAATATGCCTGTACCAGCTTAGTGACTTTGCATGATTTGGAGTCAGCGGAGTGGACACACTTTACCGTGGGCCTGTCCAAGGCCAAGTCCATGGCACAGGCAACGGTACCTCGGTGAAGCCATCCGTAAGCGTCGACTCCAATGGTCTGGCCACTGAATTTTTTGACATGGCATGGTTTCTGGATCGACTTGAGAAGACCATGAAGTCCTGCAGTCTCTGTTAATGCCGCCTTGCAAGTAGTCAAGTGTAGCGTACCTTTGATACCCATCCTCAGGCAGTCAGGTCGCCCTTGCTTTTTTGTTTACATGGAAAACGCGGATATCTACACAACACAGCAGCGTCAAAACTCTGGGGAAGTACAATAATGAATAATCCCAGTACCAAAAGACAGTATGAAATGGATACCAAGAAAAACAAAAAGGAAAAGAAGCCTGTGAACAAGAATTACAGCCGCATTTATTTGGGGAATGCCAAAGGCGTCAACTCCACGACGCGCCGGACGCGAGCCTCGACGGGTGGAGACCCATCCGCCGATCGACATGATTGGCTCCCCACTTCCTCCACCATTTCCTTCCTCACCGCCTTGCGATTCTGCTGGTTCAAAGAAAAAAAAATTAGATCAAGGTAACTGACATACGTACTGTTGAACATTGAAAGGCTTTTTGAGCACGGTTTTAATCATGCTTATTGGCTATTGATTCTGGAAATTGCAAACTGAGGACAAACATTAACCAATACAATGACGAAGAACTTGTACAAGGTACAGAAGCAAATCTCCAAGAAACGAGGCAAGCTCAACGCCCTGCATGAGGACAGCCGCGATGCGAAGCGGCTACGACGAGCAAGCGCACGCGAGGATCGGTTAGCCCGCGTCGCATCAGAAACGTCAAAGGCGCGACAAGTTTTCTGTAAGTACTGGGCGAAACTCGTGTCAAGCACATGTGGAGTGATCGGCTGACCTGTCTTCTCGCAGTGGACCGGGTCGCGTTCTTCCAGGAATGCTTGAAGGAAGCTTCCGTCTCTATCTCCGATGCTGACATGGCAGAGTTAGTAAAGAGGTGAGTGCAGCATTTACCTCAGCCAACGGCATTTGCACTAATCACAATCACCCGGGCAGATACATCCATCGCAGTGACTCGGAGCTCGAACAGCTCCGGCAAGAACGACGGAAAGGTCGGCCGCCCAGCAAACGGGAGGATTTACTTGCACAACGGATAGCGGAGGAGGAAAAGGAGTTCAAGGCCGGGTTCTGGATGCCCGATCTCACCGATGACGATGTACGGATACGGCTGACGGCCTGGAATGGAGACTGGTCGAGTTTGAGCACAATCAAGTTCATTCGACTGTCGCAGGACGGGGATAAGCGCACTTCTAGTTTTCCGCCCAAGGGGTTGTCATGAACCGATTTGCTGCAGGATAGTTGCTGTCGTTACGTTTTTTTTTTAGTCATGAGGTTACGCTGCATGATGCGACTGTAGATAACATTTCTTGCATTCTGCCTGGCCTAAATCAACGTTGATTTTATTTTAACCTGCGAACGAAGAGCTTGCTTGCATCACTCTGTAGCTCCTTCATGCTGATTGGTGGATGAGAGGGTGCCGCTAAGGACTCGTTTCTTGGCATCGCCCAAACTTTTCTGGAACAGCTAACATCATCACTCGCCTCTACCATTCCAAAGCTTCAACCTTCCACCTCTTTTGTTTCCTCATTCCATCCAGCAGCTTGTCTCTACGTCTCCTCAGCCATATCTGTTATTCAAGATGCTGTCTCTCCGAGCATTCACGCGCTCTGCGCCTCGCACATTCTCCCGCTCTTTGTCCATCGCTGCTCGGCCTGCTGCTCGTCCCCTGTCGGCCACTATCCAGCGACCCAGCCTGCTGGCTTCCACGCAAAAATGCATTGCAAAACAGGCTTATCCGGCTTTTTCCACGGCACGGATCTTGCGGGAGCCGGCTGGTGAAGGTGTGTTTTAGCAACGACAGTACCGAAAGGAGCCCAATTTCTGGACGAAAATCTTGAATTGCATGTACTGACAGTTATCCGCGGATAGGTGATGTCGAACTCATTGCCAAGCTTGAAGACGAACTGCGCCACGAGAAGGCCTCGGGACTGGACGGATTGGAAGCCTCGGTCGAGAACATCAAACTCCTGCTCGAGAATGGCCCTTGGCAGGTATGTGGTGGTGCTGTATCATACAACTCAATATCATTGATACTGACTGTTGCTTCAGGTGAAGGATGTTCCCGGCGAGCAAGAAGTTGTGTTCTCCCGGAAATTTGGTAACGAAGAGTAAGTTTTTATCACACTGATAAAGGTATGGGTCGTTGCAGTTAACCTCTATCAACTCTCCATAGCATCCGTGTTACTTTCACCGTCGCCGATCTCCAGAACATCACCGAGCAGCCGGAGTTTGACGATGCACTGGCCGATGAAGCTGATTACGCCGATCACTCCCATGCCGCGGACCAGGCACGAGCGGGCCAGGGCAATGTCGGTGCCTCCGCCGACCGCGAGTTTGATGACGAGCTGGGAGAGCCCAGCTTCCCTGCGCGCGTCAATGTGACCATCGAGAAGCCTGGCAGTGGCGCTCTGCTGATCCAGACCGTTGCTCAGGATGGTGTCTTTGAAGTCGAGGAGGTCTCGTACTTTGCCAAGCCTGATCTGGCCCATGCCGAGACGGCCGAGAAGGACTGGTCTCGGCAGAGCTTGTACGCTGGTCCTCCCTTTGAGAACCTGGATGAGGACCTGCAGAACTACCTCGAGAGCTATTTGGAGGAGAGAGGCATCAACTCGGAGCTCGCCAATGTGATCCCCGACTACATCCAGGTCAAGGAGCAGAAGGAATATGTCCGCTGGCTCGAGAGTAAGTTGCACGGTGCAATTGGCTTGTGGGATGCCTACTAACCTTTTTCAATAGATGTCAAGAACTTCGTTGCCGCATAAACTTTGTTTGCTATACCCTTGACCGGTCTCCCATCTCATCTCTCCACTTGATTCGACCTTGTCTTTTTTCTATTTTTGATGCACTCACTTTGTCATGACCCCTGACACATCAGCCTTTATCTGGGCTCATTGTTCAGATAAGAAATGATGGCATGAACTGTGTCAGGTTTTAAGACATGTATGTAATATAGACGGCTCGATTAATGGACATCTATGATAATCGATACGACCATAATTCGTGTATTAGCTGAGAGGTCTTGGTGGTACACATTTCAGTAGTGTATATCAGAGGTGTCAGGTGACTCCAAGAACGTAAATTGGGGTTGATGGCTGTCCTACAGACACTCCATAAATTTTACTCAACTAGTGATCTTGTCCTTCACAACGTTCGCTTGATTTGGCTGGACATCTCACTGCAACTGTCCCACTAGGTTCCTGACGCATCGAACGAGATGACATGGCCAAGGAGCACCCCTACTCCCGGTTTATACTAGGTATTCAGGAAATTCCAATCCTTCGTATGGGATCCTGACTAGTTATTTCGCACGACGACGACGCAACCAGAATTGGTATATACAATTCGGCAGCTTGACTCAACTGGCAAATTGACCACCACATCGATCTTCTGTCTGTACAGTACGGAGGATGTAAGTAGGTAGTGGGGCTGGCTGTCCTCAACCCCAGAACCCCACGTTTCGGCATCCGAGCGATGCTGATCCCGGTGGAGATCCCCTGATTACCTCGATGCTAACTGGTTGCGACCAGCTGGAGTCTTAAATATTCATCCATTGACGATGTGGTTATTATTCAGTCACGGGGAGGGGAACTCCCATTTAGCCTGCTGTACCCCGTATGTTCGGCAAGAGGCCAGAGAAGAAGAAGCTGGCAGGTTGCAATTTCAGAACTTTGCAGGTTTATAACAAGAAGAAGCGTTCATTCAGCGGAGGGATACTTCGCAACTGCTGAAGCGCAGGTCTTGTCAGTTGCTTGGCTTCGACAACAGGACTTCAACTCGAGCAACGCGCTTCTACCGCATTTACCATTGACCCCTTTTCTGGGTAAATAAACACATATCGCCATGGCCTCTTGTCAAGCAAACGGCGACGAGGTTCAGAAGAAGCAGAATGGCACGATCTCATCTTCGTCGCCCAAGCTGGAAGATCTGACGGCGGAGAACTTGACCGCGCATGTGATCAACATCAGCTCCAACATCTCCAACGAACGCGTCAAGTTCATCTTCTCGAAACTGATCCAGCATGCGCATGACTTTATCCGCGAGGTCGACTTGCAGCGGGACGAGTGGGAGGCAGCGTGGCAGTTTTTGACTGATGTGAGCATCAAACCTCAGAGATGGTTTCCAGTTTGTTATTTTGTCTATTTAGGTTTACCACCAGTATGTTTAACTGGATTATTGACTTGATTTGATTCGCTGTAGGTCGGCAAAGCCTGCACCCCAGACCGCCAGGAGATGATCCTCCTATCCGACATCCTCGGAATTTCCGCTCTCGTCGACACGATCAACTCACGCCAGGCACCCGGGACCACCGAGTCTTCCGTGCTGGGACCATTCCACAACGAGGCCCAATTCTTCGAGCACGGAGGAAGCATCTCGTCGACGGGCGCGGGCGAGACCATGCTCATCCGAGGCACGGTCCGGGACATTCGCGGAGACCCGGTTTCAAAGGCCCTGCTGGATATCTGGGAGACCAATGGGAATGGGAAATACGACATGCAGGATGACGACATCCAGGGGCCGGACTGTCGCGGCAAGTTTTACACCGATGACCAGGGCCGGTTCTATATCAATGGTGTGAAGCCTGTTGACTATCCGGTGCCATTTGACGGACCGGTAGGCGTGGTTTTGGACTTGTTGAACCGACAAGCCTATAGGCCTGCGCATGTGGTGAGTAATCCCTCTCTCTCTCTCGCTCCTTTTTTCAAACAGAAATATTATAGACAATTACACGACATCCCAACACTAACGCAATAATACCTGATCTACAGCACTTCCTCATCACCCACCCCTCCTACGAAAAATTGAACACCGCCCTGTACAACAAAGAGAGTCCGCGCCTAACGCTGGACCCCGTCTTTGGCGCTAAGACCAGCCTGTCCAAGGACATCATCTGGTGCGAAGACCTCGAGCTGGCCAAAGCGCACGGCACCAAGCCGTTTGTCCGGAAGGTGGACGGAGAAGACCGCGAAGGATTCTGGATTCTGGAACACGACTTTATTCTTGCTGATAAGCAGGGGGAGAAGGTCAGGAAGTCTCATGATTGATTACATATATACTGTACATAGGGTGTGCAGAATCATGGGATGGATATTGCAGTGCATTAGCAGTTACCTAACTATAGTCTTTGCAAAATACCTACGTGTATATCATGGTACCATATACAGTCACTTACACTGTCCTCTACAATACACTATTATAGATGACAATACGGAGTACGGAGTAGTATGTACTCAAACCCCACAAATGCAGTCATGGCCCCACATTGTCTTTCCCACGACCCTAGGCCTGACTAGGAAGGTAGCTGGCCTGGCACAGGTGCTGACTAATCGTCCATTTACTTATTCATGCTCTGACTCGCCTTGAGAGCAAGACCAGACCTTTTTGTAGACACTCTGAACTGGAATCCAGGAAGGCAGATTTCATGGATTTGCCCGTGTGGTATCCTTACCTAATTTAGGTACTTATGTACAAAAACATGTGGCAGTGTGCACACAAATGGAAGTTAGGAGGATTGTTGTGCTGGGTAGGTAATGGAATTCGCAGTGATAAACATTTACTCAGAAATAGATATACTGCTATTCCAGCCCGTTTTCATGATTGTCAAAGATTCTCCCTGTAAGACAGGTGACAGCATCATCCAGATCCTTGGATAAAATGCGCTCATTGTAGAGCGGACACTTGAAGCAACTATAATGTACATGTACTTAGTGCCCCATAATATAATAAAAAGGAAAAGAATAAAACAAAATGACATATCGAGAGCGCGACAGGGACATTACATTCCAAGCCTTGGTTACCGAGATTCCGAGAATACATAGGTCGAGACATTTTAGGTAGGTACATAGGTAGGTAGCTCATCACCAGATGGATCCTGTTCTGTCTCTCCAGCAACAAAATAGAGACTGAGAAAATGGCAAAAACTAAATAAGTAAATAATAAAAAAATCAAGGACATAATAAAAAAAGCTCACACCCCCAGCTTCTTCACCTGACTAAGGTCGCTGGTGCTACGAAAACCCCCACGCCTTGCCTTGCGGGCAGGGATTTTACTGACGACTCTGCTTCTTGAACCTGGGACCCTAAACATATAACAATAGCAGATCGTTATCAACGTAGTATAGCAGAAAGAAACAGTGAACCAAAAAACATGATTAATATCAATGAATTCAAATAAAGAGAATGCGAATGTGAATGCGCTTTGTAGCTCCCTCAGCCTCTGGGCCATAGATAGAATCTACTGTATGTACAGTACATACGGACAAAGGATTCGAAGAATAAACATCATTGAACGAAAAGGAAATAAAAAGTAACATTTCCCTATGGTCAATGCCACTGTAGGTCCTCAAGTCCGAAGGAGACGGAGCGGAGCGGAGCGGAGACGGTAACGGAGACGGACGGGAGATAATAATCAAGCCAAGCCGGACCCGGCTAGACTCAGATCGATCAATGGAGTAGATCTAGATCGATTAGATTAGACTAGATCAGGTTAGATAAGGACGGTCCACGGATTACCGCACATAATACTCTCTGTATGTACACTCCACATCAGCGAAAATGGTCAAGAAGGAAAATATGCATCACCGTACATTCGAAGTTTTGAAGATTATCGCTATGTCGCAGCTATCTACTTGAACTTCCTCCTAGTGGAACTGCAGTCAAGTCAATGTCGGGTTTCTCTGTTGGCTCTGAGTGCACTGCGTCCCCGACAACCCGATCTGATCTACGGAGTACTCCGTACTCGGTAGTTGGAGTTGGATGCTTGGCAAGGTCAAGAACGGTGGCTGAAGATAAGATTATTATTTACCTAATGTATGACATAGGCTTGCCTACACTACACTAAGCCTAAGCCTTAATGTAGGGTTAAATATAGTTCCTCTACTATTCACGCTAATGCATGCCCTCTTCTACCTAGATGGGCAGGCTGCACTACCTACCTAGGCTGATCAGTGTCACGATTCACTTAGTAACTTCTTGCTTTGATTAAAACACTAGAAACCTAATGAATATTGATTGCCCTGCATGTTGCATTCGGTCCATAGACTAGACAATACAAACGTGAAGACTAATAGTACAGTTTCCCGCCTGACGCCGCTCGTATATACCGAATCAAGCTCACCAGCCCAGAGACGATGCATCTGCATCAACAGAATAAAAGATATAGATGCAAGATATCATTAAATCATAAACACCTGCAAACACCTGTAAAACCTGCCAGAGCAAGCAAACGGACGTGACGAAAGAGGACGGCTAGTAATTCATGTATGGGGCACCACCTCCAGGCCCTCCCCGGTCATCATAACCACCGTCATATCCTGCGTAATCGTCGAGTGACCTGTACCCCGGAGGTCCTCCACCTCGGCCTCGACCTCGTCCTCCACGACTGGAATTCCCGCCCTTTCCTCGTCCTCCCCCAGAGCCACGGCCCCGACCACCGCGGAAACCAGATGGTCCGCCACGACGAGGCGCATCATCATGGGGATGCCGCTGTGGTCGGGCATAAGGCGACGACTCTGAGCCATTTTGATAATTCTGATAATAAGAACCCGAGTCACGGCTGGAACCAGGAGGGTAAACAACGTCTTCGTCGTTAAGTTCCTGATGGTGGCGTCGTTTGTTATTCTTGTTCAGGAATTGACTCTCCCATTCACTTTCATCCGGATCCTCTTCTTCAACGCGCAGGATCACCTTTTCACCGACGACAGTGTCAAAGACAAACGCCTTATCGGGAGGCACGGGCTGCCAGTTCTGGATCCTGCCTGCGTCAATCGGACGAGCTCCTTTGCGGACTGCGAGAACGATGATCGGCGTCGGGTTCTCGGTGTAATATCGCTCTGTCTCGGGAACAGGCTTTACTCGGGCAGCCCAGATTTTATGGTCATAGACTGCAGTCCCGGTCACTTGCCAACTGACTTTCTTCCCAATCCCGCCCACTTTGTCCAGAATGGACTTTGATGCAGGACGCGGAGTGATCAAGACGCTGTTGGCCATATACTTTATCTCGTTGCTATCAGCCAGTCCAGGTGGTAAAAGAGGGTGCACTAGTTGAGTGATCAACCGTGACGAGTCGGCGTTAGAGATCAAGTATCCGGTGTAGAAGACCGTGCGCTTGATTTGAAGCCTCCCATAAGGCGACTTGGTCACATTCAACGCCGGGTCGCGGAAACGGACGTTGTGATTGTTGATCATCTTCTGAACTTCGGCTACCTCAGTTACAGGCGACAGGAAGGTCGTCCCCTCGGCAACCTGGATGACTTCTGCAAGGATGGGCTTCCTGTTTGACGGTGATGTCGCCGACAGAAACGACTTATTCAACCTTTCAAAGAACTCGCGGAATCCTTTCACACTAGACGAAGTCAGTAACGTGGCTGTAAACATGGCTGTACTATCATGAGATCTCAACATACTGCTTCACGCGATCTTCGTAGACCCGAATCTCATCAGCCTGCTTGTAAGTAAGGACCAGATCTTCGAGAAACTCCTGTTTGAAAGCTATCGTCGAGGCGAACTGCTGGCTATTTGGGCCCACTTCCGGTTTGAGACAGATCAGATCAAAATCAAGCTTCCTGCTTGATACGATGCGCTTGATGAGGTCGGCGAAGTTTGCCTCGCTCCTCCCCGTGAGAAGGACCGTCAGAGCGTCTTTTTGCTGCATGCTCAGCTCGACCAGCTGCACGATCTGTTCATTCCACCACCCTTTCCATGCTCTAGTCTCCTCGATTTCTGCCCCTTCGCCGGTTGCTGCCAGCAAATTCGGATCGTGCCACCACCCTCCATTGGCGAAGCCGTCGTAGGTCTGGAGGAAGCCAACCGTCTGCCCGTTCCATAGCTGGGGGTTCGGGAGGGGACTGTTGAACACTAGACACAACCAGTCAGTCGATGTGATGTTAACATGAGCTGCAAGTAGAGATATCTCACAAGTGTTGTCGAAGTCGTAGACGTGAATGTATTTGATCTGCGAGACAGCTATTTTCACGATCACTTCAGTCAGTAAATGCCAACGAGAACAGACAGCACAACGCAATGATTTCCCACCAGGTAAATCCTTGTTAGCCACGGACCATCTCTTCAGGCCGGTAATGGTATGTGTCGGTGGCCGTCGAGAGTCGCCCTGGGCCGACCCGTTGAGTGGCGGCAGCGCCATCGATGAAGAAGACTGGAGATGCGAAAGAGGGAGCGTAGACACTGCTGCTTTTGCGGATTTCAACATGTCATTAGGCGACAGCCATGTTCTCGATGGCTGCGAGGTAATTGTCCAGGTTGATTCTTGTTCTGGAGCGTGCGAAAAGAGCTGTCTTTGCGCGGGCGGGTTGATTGGCATCCCAAAGAACGGAACTCCGCCCCGGAAAAACGTGATCAAACTGTTTCTTTCACTTCGCCTCCGCGCCTTCCCCCCAGCATTCGCCTTCAACAACGATGGCTTTCCACCGACACCGACGACTAAGGTGGTCTTCGGTCTAGTCGCTATCATTCCATGGCTGACGATGTCAATCTACGCCAAGAGATCTTCAACAAAACCCTTCAGGAGGTCGCGCGCGACGATGAAGACGGCTCCGCCAGTCCTTGCGTCATCTGTCTCGACTCGATCAGCGAGCCGGGCATTGCGGTTCCCTGCAAGCATGCCAACTTTGACTTTCTCTGTCTAGCGAGCTGGTTACAACAGAGCCGTTCTTGTCCTTTATGTACGTACCCCTTACAGCAATTTTTGAGGCTGATGAGGCTGACCACGCATAGGTAAGATTGAAGTGACTGCGGTGAAATACGATCTCCAGTCACCACAAGGTCCAAAGATCTATGTCCTTCCCCCCGAACCTTCCACGAAACCAGCTGCTACTCCGACTTTACCCCCCTCTGAACGCCGCCGTCCTCGACCGCCTAGGCGGCCTCCCCAAGCGAGACCGGTCGACCCCGAGGACCCGTTGACGCGACGACGTCACGTCTATCGCCACCAGCTCTATTCACTCCGCGTAGGCTCGAATCGTCTCTCGCAATATCGTGAATTGACGCCGCAGCTCTTTAACCGAGACGAGGAGCTGGTTTCACGGGCCCGGAAATGGATTCGGCGCGAATTACAGGTCTTTGAATTCTTGAATCCGGATGGAGGAGAAGATGGTAGCCGAGAAAGGACGGTTGAAAGAGGAAGACCCGGAGAGCAGAGGCTAGCGAGCCGCCGAGCGAATAACGCGGAATTTCTGCTCGAGTATATCATCGCCATCTTGCGCACGGTGGATATCAAGGGAAGTGCCGGGCAGGCAGAAGACCTGTTACAGGAGTTCATCGGAAGAGCTAATGCGCGCTTATTCCTGCATGAGTTGCAATCGTGGCTGCGAAGTCCCTACACGTCTCTGCAGGATTGGGATCGACACGTGCAGTATGAAGACACGGTTCCTCGTGTTGTGTCGCCTGGCGGAAGGGGACGAGATGGCCAATCGACTCCGGTCTATCCCCGCACCCAGTCGGGAAGGATATCCAAGCCTTATCCTTCGAATGCGTCAAGCTCGCGCGATGCCCAGGCACAGGCTAGGCGGGTGCAGTATGCACGGCAGAGATACCAACCTGACTAGCCTTGTCGGCGGGTCACAGTTCAGATCAGCTAAGAAGTAGATGTCATGGCATCTCCTTGGGCAAAATCTGCAACATATCCCCATTTAATTGACATACGACTTACCAAGTCATGAACACACAACTACAGGCGTTTGGTGGCACAATCTTATTGGCATTGGCGGTATGAGGATGAATGACGCTGTACATACATTTATGGACACATGTATATAGATTTGATAAATGTCAGATAATGATACCCTGTCCATTCAGAGCATTCGCGTACGGTTGTCTCAGGTCCAGATTAGATTGTTGCAGTTGCTATCATCATCAGTTGTAAGCTCCCTTTTCATAGTTGTTCCGTCTAATATTATTTTTGTCTATTGCACAGTATTCCCAACCCTGATACTCTGCTTCCCCAAGCTGATATCAACATGACAAGTCCCACCACAACAAATTTGGATCCCAGTGTGCATCTGCAGCAGCCTTGGTGGTAGTCTTCACCGGATGGGATATCTATTCGAGGTAGAAACATTAAATTAGAGGCAGGAGGAGGTCTGTATTATCTTCAACGCATGCATGCTAGGTCGCTAAGTAGCTGACGATTTTTTGAGGATTTCCAATTCTTCTATTTAATATGGCACAGTCAATTAGATTTCAGTTGAAAAAAAAAATAACAAACGTAGGGAAAAAAAAGAGAGAGAGAGAGAGAGAGAAATAATATACAGACACAATTCAATTAACAGATCCTCAATGGCTTCTTGTTGCTATCCCGCAATCTATGAGCAGCTTCATCGATCGCTGCGTGAAATTGACATCAACATCTCATTGTCCAATGTATGCGATGATGAGGAGAAGGGAAGTTGTCACCAGGCATATTGGTCTTGCCGCGTACGTTATTCACGGTTGTTAAGAGTGTAAATCGGGAGATTTATCAGTTGTAAGTAGCTCCACAGGTATACGACATGCGGAGGAGGCGAGGCACCAACAGATAAATAATAATGTTTTGAGAAACTACTCCTAACCTTGGAAGTACTCCTCAAGTTCTATCGGTTTGCTTCCCTTCCTAGTGGGGAAAGGCTGGTCGGCCATATGGATCCATGGATGGAGGTTTCCTCGTCTGCCAGGCATCAACCCAGCAAGTAACCTCAAGGCTTACAATGTGCATATTTCATCCTGATTGTCCCTTCTTCGTTCTTTTGAGCGTGATTGCAGGTCCACTTCCAGTGGCCTAGAAGGATTGTTTCATTAAAGATCAGTTGCGACTCACATCAATATGGCGATCGAGGTCCTCGTTAAGGAGGGCGCCTTTAGGTAAGAGCTCCAAGATCCATTATTCAAACGACCTCGGGAGGCGGGGCAACCTGCTGTTTTGGGCTCTGTATGTCTCCTGGGAGTCTCTCCTCCAACAGGGAAGGAGCCATTGCTTCTCTTCAAGACTGCTGACTTGTGTACACTTGGAGCAAGATTATGTCGTCTTCCAAGAGAAGATTGATCGATAAATTTATTGACGGCCTGCAAGATCCACATTGTGCCGATTTGGACAGGTCCTCTCTCAGTCTCGAAGATAATATCCAGGAGGGATTTTCGCCGTCTCAAAGCTCCTCATACCCTCCTTTAACTCGAGCCAACCTCAAGGCACTTTGCCAAGCACAAGGGGACACTCAAGCCATGTCTTGCAAGTCGACAAAGACAATCAAGCAAAGACAATATCCTACAATAGCCCACATTACGAGGTCGAGCTCATTGCCAGGGCTATCCATTTTCCGATAGACACTCTGCCCAATAACTGGAATGATCTCGAGAGAAGTCTTGGAAGCCAAAGAGAATCCCTGAACCCGGTCAGGAAGATCTTTCGACGCTTGTGAAGATTCGGCACAATACCTTTAATGAACCCACGTTCTGTTTGGGTGTGATACCTTTGATTACAAATCTGAGGTCGCTTCTCTGTGATGACTTCCTGCAAATCGTCGCAAGTGCATTATGGCACGATGACAATCCACTTCAATGTCATAACCCTTCAAGTTATCGAATCGCCGCTCCGTGCCCCGATCTCACAATCGGGTTGAATTTGGCGAAGATGATGTCATACTCCAGTGCCGTACAGTTACTGGGATCGTTTTGTGCGCCAGTAATTTGCAATCCATTTCTGATATTTCCCTGCCTCACCATCGAAGTGAAAGGACTCTCTAGCGCCGTGGAATCAATCCGTCAAAACCGGCACAATGGGGCGGTGATGTTACGCAACCTTCGACATCTGCGCTTAAAGGCTGGCATGAGCGAGGAAAAACTTCGGGAAGAGTTTGACCAACGTACCCATGTGCTGTCCTTGAGCATCGCTCAAGACACCATGAGCATCCATTGCCACTGGACGGGTTTCCAGACAGGGAACCTTGAATACTATTCAGCACATGTCAAGTCGTTGCCTCTACATGAAGCAAAACGTTGGCCGGACGCTGTCACGTTTTGTAGAAATGCAATAGACTGGGTGATCAGGCAGAACAAAACTTGGATTCAAGAAGATCTGGCTACTATTCAGACACAAATCGATGCCGGCAGTATGCCACCACCATCCTCACCAGCTCAATCATCAAGGGAAAGGAGCAGGTCCAGTGATTCTAGCCCCTAATTGCTATTCACTCGCTATACACTCTCACATGAATAGTATTTAAGTGGCTGTCATTGCAACGGCCTCGTGATTTTCGGCCACGGCCGAAACGAGTGCGTGTAAAGCGCTAGCCTTGGAATTGCTTCCAGCAGATGGCCAGATCCTAATTCGCTTACCTTTTTAGCACGTCAACCAATTCACCTAGTCTGGTCTTAGACAGGTGATTAGTGACAGACCGGCATTTACTGTTATCTCGAGGGTTTTGAAGGATGAGGATAATTAGCTTTTGCTAGCTTGAGCGAAGTGATGGAGATTCCATTACTCACCTTTGATACTCTTAACGAGCCCCTCGATAGGAAGGCTTTTTCTCAGCAATTATCCTCGCCTGATTGTACGGAGTACAGTGTTGGCAGTTCAATCTGGAGGATTAATACCTATGCCTATTCATGCTATATTCGACCGCTAGAAAAGAGCCGCAACAGACAACTCGACGACCAGGTTTTTGGCCGAGCTTTCAGCTGATGAATATAAGCATGTTTTCGACAAACTGCGGACGTGCCCTGATCGAAGACTGCCCACTTGGATGGGTTTGTCTACCGGGGGGGTTGTCCACCAGGTTTGCGCCACAGGGAGGACCGAAGTACTTCCAAGATGGCCTGGTAAAAGGACACGTCTACATATGTCAGAGCCCAATATTTTATTGAATCTCTGCCATCAGCCCAACGATACCATCCCATCTGAACACTTGGATTTAACCGTTCAGAGTTGTCAGTCGGCTACTGGCCGATGTAAGTCCTTGCATACCCTCCTGCCTGTTAAGAAAACCCTCTTGGGCGAACTCTTCACTAGTTTGTCGGTAACGGTCGTGGAAAATCTTGGAATGTCGAGCTCGAGACCCTGGGCCAGTTGGCTGTCCGGACGCAGTTGCGCGAGGCCATACTGGTGAGTCGTGACCCGGGGTGGACGCATCCACCTGTTGGCGATTGGCGAGGAGGTTCGAGAGTGTCGACCAGTCCTATACAGAGGTTGAAAGCCCTGATGAAGGAAGTGCATCGCGCGGTGCATCTCAGGCGGTCCAGGGCAGAAGTGTAACAACTGCCTATGTATGTATGTACAACAGTCCACTCGTCTCATTCATTACATAAATCCTCTCGAAGGGGTTCATTCATGCTATGTTTTAAACACGTTCGTCCAGTTCCTTGCCTTATATTCATAATTGCATTCATTTCCCAACGGCAAAAAAATATAAACTATCTTCAAGGGTGTCGTGAGTTCGTTCAATACGCCCCATATATGTCCTCAATGCCCTTGGTTCTTCCAGAAAGAGAGTCGACTGCAGAGCAGGCACGCCGGCAAAGAGCAAACAGGTACTGTCCCAAAACAACTTCGTTCCAATCAACCTTTTTTTTTTCAGAGGCCATGGCGAAAGGAAAGGAAAACCATACTCCTAATTATCGACAATCATTTTTTTTCCGTGACTTATTATAGAAGTAATTAATTAATGTGCTCAATTCAGGACAACATTGGTACTGTACTGTACTTCGCAAAGATTTGAAGTGCCCTCTTTTTCTTTTCCGCCGAATACCAAGATTACTCCCGCTTGTCTTGGCAAGATCAATAATAATTGATCTGGCATGTAATCTAGTCGGGAAGGTTGCGTAGCGATGTTGCTTGCAATAGCATCACTACACTAAATCCCGGCCTCACTTATGTTAATGAGACTTT
This sequence comes from Rasamsonia byssochlamydoides, assembly GCF_041956645.1. Taxonomy (NCBI): domain Eukaryota; kingdom Fungi; phylum Ascomycota; class Eurotiomycetes; order Eurotiales; family Trichocomaceae; genus Rasamsonia; species Rasamsonia byssochlamydoides. The sequence continues at coordinate 110,825 of NW_027192399.1, read as the reverse complement.
GACTTTTGCCAGCACTGACAGAAAATTTTGGAAGAATGCCATCGTCAGAGTCTGCGTTGTATATAATAGCATCTTCGTGTCACTTCATGTCCGTCCTTCTCCTGTGCTATCCTGTCTGTATTATTGTTAGGTACTATTTATTGTCCTCTTACCAGATTGGAACCAAAGTAATGTATGTACTGAAAAAAAATAAAATATATTAAATATATTAAATGTGATGCTCAGGGAGAATAGTCTTGTTGTGGTATCATATATCATTGACTCACCCACCCAGTGCTGGTGCTGGTACTGTGTTGGCTTTTCTCTATCCAGAATCTGTGTAAAAGCCCAGTCAAGTCTAGTCTATCATATTAATTAAGCACATCTATTATATACAATAAGTTTGTCATCATCGTCATGATTTGGAGACAGACAGAGAGAGAGAAAACTTCTTCGTCTTTCCCTCCTTTCCTCTCCTCTCCACCAGTCTAGGTCCTGAGACTAGTTATTATTTACCTGAGGTATGTACTCCGTACCTATGTACTGCTCATCTGCGCCGACCAAATCGTCCCCGCTGTCCCTTCGATCCCTTATTACGAAGTTTCAATGATCGATAGTTTGCATGTGCGAGGGGGTTGATCTTCCTCTTAGCTTTCTTCCCTTCTTCCCCATCGTCGGCCTTTGTCTTGGTCTTAGATTTGGTCTTGTCGTCATCCCCAGTCTTTGCCCTCTTGACGACTGAAAACGCGGCTTTGATTTTCTCGGAGAAGCTGGATTTTTGTGACCGCTTGGTGGGGTGGAGTTCGTCTTTCTCGTCATAATCATCGTCGTTGTCGTGATCGGAGTCGGGGGCGGAGTAGTTGTCGTCGTCGTCATCGATATCGACATCGGAAGCCTCCTCGTTGGAGGGTGCGTCGTCTGCGTTTTCATCCTTGTCTTCTACACTTCCTTGACGGACTTTCTCGGCTTGCGCTGGCACAGCCACGGCAACTAACTCATCCTCGCTCTCGTTTTCAGCTTCTTGTGTAGTGGTGGTGCTCGTAGCTGGCGCAGGCTTCGGTTTCGATGGAACAGGTTTCATCTTCACCAGCCGCGTCGTCCGTTTCTGTCCTCTCTTCTTCCACGGCCGACTGTTGCCATCTCCCTCGTTCAGAGGCATCTGGCTGTCGCCGACCTGGACATCATTACTACTAGCTTCAGCCTGTGCTTGCTCCTGCTCGATCTCTCGAAGGATCTCCCAGTCTTCCCGCATGCGCTCCTCTTCCATATCCCTAAGCCCCTGCACCAGAGCGCTCAGCCCCTTGCCGACAAACCGCTGCGGTTTGCGCACTGCTACGGGACTCAAATCGGTAGTCGTAGGGTTAGGATTCGACGTGAAGCGTCCCGAGTTCGACCGGCGTAGAAACGACGGCGTCTCCGACTGCAGTGGATTAGCCTCCAGGGCGTCATCTGCGGTCGTCTGAACATTGTGTCTGATGCCGCTCTCCTCATCTTCAACCATTGTAGCGTAACGCAGCGTTGTCGGGGTCGCAAAAAGCTTCTCCAGGTACCACTTCTTGCTCGACGACGTGGGCGTCCGTCCCAGTCGACCGATTTCCTCTTCCTCCTCGTCCCCTTCCTCGATAGCATCCATCTTCACTCTCTTTGACGGAGTCTGGACCGCCTCCTTTCCAAGACTAGCCACGCGTTTCGCCGAGGGTGTCGCTGTACTGCCACCAGAGGCGGAGAGTAGATCAAACAGCCCCAGGACTTTACCATCGCGCTGCGGGGTCGGTCCGATTGCGGTCTTGAGCGGGAGAGGAGACTCCTGGCTCTGTCGATGGGTGCTTGGACTGAAAAGACGGCGGAGCGTGGAGGGAGAATCGTATGGGTCGAGGTCTGCGGGATGGACGTTCGTCGTGAAGCTTTTTGACGGCGTCAAGAGCTCTCTTCTGGATGCTTTTCGGGGAGTAAACCCGTGGTTCTCGTCGGGGGCATGTTTCCTCTTCGCCTTGGTTTGCTGTGATTCCGATTTCGACGGCGTTTTATCGACGGCCGACGATGCAGATGACGATGACGCCGACGCCGACGCCTCCAGGGCTCGTAGACGGCCGTAAGCTTTGTACTTGGCAGCTGGATCCCGCTGTCAGCCATCTTCGAGTGGTCCACCAGGGACAGCACAGCACAGGACAGGACAGGACAAAGGATAGGTACAGTACGCACCAATTTCAGGATCCTGTTTGATATCATCACGCCCAGCTTTCCTTCCCCCATTGGCCGCAGCAAAGGCCTTTTCCCACTGCTTCAGCTCGGCGCGGAGGGTGGTGAGCTGGGCGGCATCGGCAGCGCTCAGGACAGCAGTCGCCATGGCAGCATAATTGAAACTAGAATATGAGGATATCAACAAGATTGTAAATTAGTCAATTCATGGATGGTGATTTTTCTGGCTGATTCGGTGGACTCTGTGCATGTGAAGGGTCTACGGAGTAGTCTACAAGGCGATTGTCGCGTGTCGCGGGCAGGAACGCGGTCCGGGCGGGTGTTCCCGCGTCACCGCGTTTCCTCCGAGGAACATCTCCGCATGTATCATTGACCTGCCTACCTTGAGCCAACCTAACTTCAAGATATTGCTGTTGTGCTAATTAATTAAATTTCGATTTACTGCGTCATCCTACCAAATTACTAATGCCGTTTGTCTCATCTGTCCTGAAACAAATAAAAAGAAAGGAAACGAAAGGGAAAAAAAAAACGCCATTCTCCTCCCTGCCGGAAATTGGAATGGAATCGGAAATTAGATATGGAGATCTGAGGGCGGACAAAGTCTAAAATTTTGATGAAATCGCGATGCTCTTAACTTAGGAAGAGAGATGGAATTTATAAATTTAGGGTAGCTGAGAATCCATGCGTCACAAGTGGAAGCAGTTGATATCAGTCACGATTATCCATGTCAAGTGACTCGGCCAGGAGTCTGCCTTGCGTTTAGGATCAACAATTTCAAAGTGTTTGATTTGATTCTTTGATTTAATTCGTTGGCAGGGCTGCGAAATGGATGGATCATAGAGCCTCATTCACTCATTTATTGTCTTGTGCAGCTATAGTAGTATTGCGCAAAGAAGGTATTTGTCCACTAATGTACGAGAAGTAGGTAGGTAGCTTGCTATCTACTCGGCTGGTGTCAATAATAGTAATAACCTGGAATATTAATAATAATCAGTGAGCATCTCTCCCCTCCAAGCAGATATTCGAAGGTCGGCAATGGAAAACAAAAAAAAATGCATTTAATGGCTGGTCCTAACAGCTATATTATCTGCTTTCTCCAACACAGACATCCTGTGGGCAGCGCTATTTTTTTTATCAGAATAATAAATTTATAATATCACATACAACTCATTATTATAGAAGTGTCATGGATAATTCACCAGGCCGAATTCTCGGAAAAATCCCGACAACAAGGGGCAATTGATCTGCAATCAATGATTCAAAGTGCGGGGATCTTGTGTTAATGCACATCCACCTCTTAATATTTTTCCAGAAATGAAAATGGACCGTCTACTCTTGATCTGGACTCTAATTCTTCCGTGAAATCGGCCGAACGAAGCAATCAGATTGACTTGGGTTGAAATTGTGGGGTATACTTTGACATCATCAGCATAAGGTAGTTGGCTGGCTAGTTAGCTGCCAATGTAACCTCCCTAGCTGTCTATCTGCCTGTCTGTCTGTCATTGTTCCCCTCTCATCGTCTATTAATAAGAGATCGTCCGACTATATATATATAGCCAAGATGGCTGTTCCTGTCATCCAAAGCTGGCCTGCCTGCCTACCTGCTTGCTAGTTATGTCGCTATCCATACGTTGTCGTCGTCAAGATGCGTCCTCCCTCATCCACTACAAAATTGCTCCTCGTCTTGCAGCTGCAGCTACAGCTGCAACTTTTAAACATATGTAGTCTTCTTCCCACTCTCGCAGCAGCAAAATCCATCTGGTCCACTACGCCAGGCAACTATGCGAACTTCATCTCGACGGCGCTTCCGTTGGGGAATGGTCGATTGGGAGGTGAGTTTGTCGTTTACCTAGCTAGCTACCTACCTATCCAGCTCCTGTCTTTTGACACTCTTGAGTAAAGTAACTATTGCTAATGTGTACTGTACATACGGATGGTATTGACCAGCCATGCCACTGGGCACATACCCCAAAGACATCATAAATCTTAATGTGGACACTTTATGGTCTGGGGGGCCGTTCCAGGTTGATGTACGTCAATTCCACCACTATTGCATTGTACTGCACGTAGTACGATTCGCCATGCTGATCCATATTCTTCTCAGAACTACACGGGCGGCAACCCCACGAGCCCTGTCTCCGGCGCCCTGCCCGGCATCCGCGAGTGGATTTTCCAGAATGGCACGGGGAATGTGACGGCCCTGTACGGCAATCCTAATTATTATGGCTCGTATCAGGTTTTAGGGAATTTGACTGTCGATCTAGCTGCTGCTGCTGCTGTTGCCAATGTCTCAGATTACAAGATGGCGATTGATCTCGAGACGGGTGTGTATAGCAGTGGGTGGACGGTGGGGGCTGTGCAGTATCAGCGGTAGGTCCAGCTGGCTTTGCCACTTGAGTGTGAATCTTTTTTTTTCTGACAGCATGTATAGCGAAGCATTCTGCTCCTACCCCGATCAGGTCTGCGTCTACCACGTCACCTGCACCGCAGCCTTGCCCTCTATCACAATCGGGCTGGAGAACCTGCTGAATTCTCCCGCGCCGCAAGTCACCTGCAAGAACAACAGTCTCAACCTGTACGGCCAGACGCAGGAGACGATCGGGATGGTCTTCAACGCAAGAGCCATAGTCGTGACTTCGGGGAAGAACCAGGGCGAGTTCTGTTCTAGCAACAGCTCTGAGATTGTGGTCCCTGCAGGAGAGACAGAAGTCTTCATCGTCGTGGCAGCTGGAACAAACTACGACGCTACCAAAGGCAATAAAGAGTCCAACTTCTCGTTCAAAGGCGAAGATCCCTCCGCTTCCGTGCTGCAAACCGCGACGGTCGCTTCGCAAAAAAACTACAGCCAACTCAAAGACGCGCACATTCAGGACTTTTCAGCCATCTTCAACCGGTTCAACCTGACGCTGCCGGATCCGAATAACTCGGCCAGCAAGCCCACCGTGGAGATCATCGGCAACTACAACAATGTGACTGGCGACCCCTTCGTGGAGAACCTCCTCTTTGACTATGGCCGCTACCTGTTCATCTCCTCGTCGCGGCCGGGGAGCCTGCCGCCCAACCTGCAGGGTCGATGGACGGAACAGCTAGACCCGGCCTGGAGCGCGGACTACCATGCGGATGTCAACATCGAGATGAATCACTGGCACGTCGAGCAGGCGGGGCTGGGGGATCTGACGGGGCCGCTGTGGTCGTATCTGATCGAGACCTGGATACCGCGAGGTGAGGAAACAGCGTGGCTGCTGTATGGAACCACGCAGGGGTGGGTTGTCCACGACGAACTAAACATATTTGGACATACGGGGTGAGTTTAGAAACTTGACAGAATAATTCGTGAAAATCTGACAGAGTCAGGATGAAAAACGACGCCACCTGGGCCGACTACCCTGTAGCACACACGTGGCTGGCCCAGCCGGCGTGGGATCATTTCGACTATTCGCAAGATGTGCAATGGTTCCAGTCGACCGGGTATCCGTACCTCAAGGGGATTGCGCAGTTCTGGCTGTCTCAGCTCCAGGAGGACAAGTATTTTAACGACGGGACGTGGGTGGTCAATCCTTGCAACTCGCCGGAGCATGGACCTACAGTGAGTCCCACGAAATAGCAAGAGAAAGAGACAAGGCTAACTTCTCAGACATTCGGATGCACGCACTACCAACAACTCATCCGCGAACTCTTCTTCCACATCCTTCGCGGCTGGGACGTATCTGGTGACACCGACACGGCCTTCCGATCGCAAGTGCAGGACATGCTCGATAAGCTCGACGACGGCGTGCATGTCGGCTCCTGGGGCCAGATCCAAGAGTGGAAACTGGACATTGACGTCGAGAACGACACCCACCGGCACCTGTCCAACCTGGTGGGCTGGTATCCCGGGTTCTCGATCTCGAGCATCTACGGCGACAACAAGACCGTGACCGACGCCGTCGCCACGACGCTGTACTCGCGCGGCACAGGCGTCGAGGACCAGAACACGGGCTGGGGAAAAGTCTGGCGGGGCGCGTGCTGGGCGAGACTCAACAACACCGACGAAGCGTACTTTGAGGTGAAGCTGGCGATCCAGAACAACTTTGCCGGCAACGGGCTGGACCTGTATGACGGCGGCGTGCCGTTCCAGATCGATGCCAATTTCGGCCTCCCTGCAGCTATCCTGGCGATGCTGATCCGCGATCTGGATCGAGCCAGCACCGACACGCGACCGCAAGCTGTGCTGTTGGGGCCTGCGATTCCGGCGTCATGGGGAGGGGGGAGTGTGGCAGGTATGAGATTGCGCGGCGGAGGCACGGTGAGCTTCACATGGGACAGCACGGGGACGGTCACGTCGTGCAGCGTGGACCAGACAGGTCGAGGGAGCAGCACGCCGGCTCTGACGTTCTTCGTCAAGGGCGGGCGTGAAATCAGCTGTGTCGGTCGCAGTCATGAGTAGATTGCATTCAGTTGGTGTCCTGCTAGAAGATGATGATGGCAAGTCAACCTAACCTTGAAGTAGAATCCGGATGCAACCTTCCATAGTTCAGCCCTAGCCCTGAGCCCTAGACCCTAAGAGTAGACAAATCCGACAGACAAGCAATGCAACTAATGGCGGGGCAGTATTCCCGACCCCGAGATATTCATCGCTATCCCATGAAGTCGCCTGATCCTTTTTTTTTCCCTTGCCTCTTCGAGATGGACCTAGTCAGTTCAATATCAATGAGCCTGTCTATGTAATGTGCAGTACATACATACGTCAGAGTTGTATCCGAGGCGTACCAAGTTATGCCGGGAATTACCCCGCATATTACAGATCCCCGCGGCGGGGTTCCTGTGCCATGCACGTAGTAGTAATATTAATACGTCAGCGTGGGAGGAAGCTGCCCAGCTATCCTATGCCCCTCCATAAATATTGGGTACATACCCTCCATATTACTGGCCAGTGTCGTACTCCGTATTCTATCCTCCATACTCCACAAGCACATTACGGAGTACAGTACATGTACCACTCGGGAAGAAATTCCCCGAGGGATGGAATGGCCTGGACTGGACTGGTCACTGGACTGCCCAAATATTATTAAATCCCGAGAATTTAGCCGATTTGATTTCATGTCTGCAACTGGATCGTGTTACTCGGGCCAACGCCGAATGCAACCGTGGAAGCAGTAGCGAAAAAGCGGAGATTCTGCGAACGAACTGGAACCCGTCTCGGTCTACTAAGTAGGCGGTGCATTGTTATTATCCGTTTGCTTATCTGGATAATACCTAGGCTGGGCGCCTGTTCTGGTCGGGATTTTTCTAAAAAAAAAAACAAAAGATAGTCTTAGAAATAGAATGACACATGATTAATGAGTTTATCGAATACATGTGATACGATTGTAGTAAAAAAAAAATTGAATTAATTGTTTGAAGTTTCTCCTTTCCTTCCTTCATCTTTCTCTTTCTACACACTCTTCGTACTCTCTTCCTCTCCTCCCATCCCACCCCGCACTACTACCTAAACACCTCGTATTACTCGACTCGACTCGACTCGACTCGTCCATCTCATCTCACCTCCCTCGAAGAGACACACTATACCCACCTACTTACCTACCTAACCAACAGACTCTGATACTGCTCTACTATACTGTCCGCAGCCACCATGACAACCACCTTCTTCGAAAACAAAGTCTACGCCATCACCGGCGTCGCAGGCATCGGGCTCGCCGTCGCAAAGCAGCTGCGCGAGCGCGGGGCCAAGCTCTCCCTGGCAGATATCGACCCGAAGGCGCTGGCCGACGCCGCTGCACAACTAGGCAACGACGATGCGAATGTCCTCACGACCAAAGTCGATGTCGGGAACGCAGCGGAGGTGAATGCCTGGATCGACGCGACGGTGCAGAAATTCGGCCGTCTGGACGGCGCGGCGAACATGGCGGGCGCGATTGGCAAGCACCATGGCGTGCGCGCGCTGGTCGACCAGGATGACGATGAGTGGGATCTCATCATGCGGGTGAATGTGACCGGGTTGAAGAACTGTCTGCGCGCGCAGCTGAAGGCTATCACGGCCGGCACCGGCACGGGGAGTATCGTCAATGCGTCGTCGATTCAGGGATTGCAAGGCTTTGCGCGGCATGCGGCGTATTCGGCGAGTAAGCATGCTGTTACGGGACTGACGAGGTCGGTGGCGAAGGAGGTTGCGCCGGCGATTAGGGTGAATGCTATTGCGCCGTGAGTATCCAGCCTACCTACTTACTTACTTGCATTGCTTTCTGTATTTTCGTGTCGTTCTATATATCGTTCTAGAAGTGCCTGACTGCCTGGCTGACTGACGCGGTTGGTGATTCCAGCGGAACGATCCAAACTCCCCTCCTCGACAAGGCGATCGAGATCCAGGGCGGAAAACTCGACCTGCCGTGCGCGTTTCCCCGATTCGGGACTGCCGACGAGGTCGCTCATGCAGTCGTGTACCTGTTGAGCGATGCATCGTCGTACACGACGGGAACTATTCTCAGTGTCGATGGCGGATGGAATTGTTGAAGTACATACATTATAACCTTGCCTGACGGTTGATGAACGTATTGGACGTGGATTGTGCTACGATTCGAGTCGAAGCTGTATATAGAATCAAATATGACGGGAATATTTGCAACGAATAAACGCATTCCGAAAACTATGGACAACTCCATACGCCCCGTCCTCCATGACTACAAGTCTAAAGAAGAAATATCGTCACGTCATATCATGACCAGGAGAACCACAATCCCCATGCAACTGCAAATGTAGTCAGCTCTGTTGTTCTGAGAGTGAGAGGGCAACGAACATAACAAAATCAATCCCTGAAGCCGGAAGTTTCCGGCACTGAAGGCATGTATGCCGCTGGATTCTTCGTCCCTGTATAGTACAGTTAGTATGGCCTGAGACGAAAGGAAGACGGTGTCTGATAGTTCCAGGCAACGATTTTGTGACCACTTCAACATACCTCGCGATCGGCACGGGCCATCCGTTGTTATATGTGAGATAGTTCCATCCTAAGCGTGTTTGCTGCTCATGTTAGTCTGTTGACTGCTCCTGAGGCGCGACGCGACATACACTATCCATCAGTCCGATGCTTCTATTCACTGCGAAGCTCGTCAGCCCCTGTCAAGAAAATGACAACCGGCCAACCCACGATAATGGTAGTAGAGAATATCCGGCTCAGGATCCCGACTCAACACCCCAAGACCGCCAGGCGCGTAGACCTGACCGTCGTGGTTGGAGCCGTATACAACGTGGCCTCCACCCTGGAGCAGTTGCTGTCCGTTGATGTCAACGTAGGGACCGGAAATATTCAAGGACCGTCCCACACGGATCGAGTACCTAGACAGGCGCAGCTTAGTTATGGTCTAGCAGAAAATAAAAGGAAATGAAAAGCCAGCAAGAAAGAAAAAGAGAAATGCGTCGTACTCCTCTCCTGTCGGGGGAAGATCGTCCTCCTTGAAACCGCAACACTTCCCCCGACTGAACCACAGGTAATAGTACGGCTGCTTGTAACTGATCCAGGACCCTTCCTCGGGACGGGCGCCCTGAGGGTCGGAATCGATCGGATACCAGCCGAGAATATTGTTATCCTTGCCTGGCAGCTCCAAGTACGAGAGATGGTTTGCAGCCGGGGCTTCAGCGTTTTCCACCGACAGCATGTCGTCTGACAACGGGACCTGCCACAGATCCGTCCAGTAACTGCCAAAGGTCAACCACGCCTTGCCGTCTGCCGGGTCGATAATCACGCTGGGGTCGATCGCGTTGGAGACGGTGTACGGATGGATATCCGAGAGGTTTCCAGCCCCCGTGTTGATGAGAGCGCCGTGGTCCCTCCACGAGCCTGGCTCTGCTGTCTCCGACGTGGCCACCCCGATCGCGCTGTTCCGGGTGCCCCCCTTGGTGACGCCGTAGAAGCAGTAAAACGTACCATTTCGCTCGATGATGGTGGGCGCCCACGGGCGATATCGGTTCACCTTGTCGACGATGCTGGGCCCGTGCAGGACCGTTCCCACGCGCGTCCACGGCCCGCTTATGTTGGACGCGGTAAAGTAGTCGATCGAGGGGGCTCCTTTGAAGAGGTAGAAGGTGTCATTATAGATGATGATGCTGGGGTCGTGAACTTGCAGGTTGCCCTCGTTGGGGAGAGGATAGTCTGTTGCAGTCGGAATAGGCGAAGAGGTGGTGGGATCAGCTCTTGCCGTGTAGAAGAAGGCAGAGAGTCCGAGAAAGGTCAACAGGGCCAGCAGTAACATCTGACGCAACGTCGTCGGCGACGTGAGACCGATCATATCAGACTGTTGCAGCTACTACATGCAAGAAGTCGCAAAGGTTGCAACAATGCAACAATAATCACCACAGGGATCACATGTAATTAAGAAGAGATCGGCCAGCAGTCTACTCTGTACAGAGCGATGGGGATTGCACACTGTCACACATGCTATCTCGATCTCTCCATAATTACGAACGGAAACCCACTCGTGGAACTCTCCTTGGGCTTGTAAGCAGCGCGGGTTGCAATCTGCGGCTTGACTTGGCAGGAGGTACCCGACCGCGCAGATCATCAAGGATTCCCAGGATGATCGCGCTTTGGTTATCCAACATTTCCAATTCGTGTAATGAAAATCTAAGATTCCGTCATAGGATTGGGGGCAGCCCACACATGGAACATTGATTTGCGCACATCCAGTTGGACCGTTGGGCATGGCTCAGCGCTGAGGCCCTGATCGACTGCAAATCCAGCGGCTGAAGCGTCCAATTCCGCGGGCGGAGCCAGTAAAAAGCTTAACTGGATTGCATCTGTGAGACTTACTATACAGAGTATGGACTATGGAGTACAAGGGTGGACCATGGACTGTAGGTCATTATTAGAAGCTGAAGCCTGAACACAAGGCGATAAGAATCATGGTCAGGTAAGCCCTTCAAGTCATGTGAATTCTGCATGGGTAGATCCTCACCACTCATGACTGACCTGGGAGATGCATGCTGGAAACTGGTATAGGTGAGAATAATCAAACCTCACTTTACCCAACATCTGGGTGTTCACAAGAAAGACAATAGAAGTTCAGGCCAACTCAGACCAGAGAAGAGCTGGGGAAGGTTCCCAGAGCCATGCTCTCAGAGAGCCCACCATACTTCAGCACCCCATATTGAATCTCAGTAACCAACTTCCTACTAGCACATGCAAGATTAAGATTAACCTCATGAGTCCGGAACAGCCTACAGGCCAGATCTGATCGGATCTGAATCTGAATCTGATGTGATCCAATCTAGCTCCCAGAACCATGGATACTTACACCTTAACCACCCTACTGGAGCCTCAGAACCCACATTGAATCTTGGCGAGTAGATTCTCATTGCACGAGAGCTGGGCATGCCCCATATTGAAACTTGGCGGAAAAAGTCCGGGTGAGTCTTTGTGAGCGCTGGAGGTCTCGTGAGAGTACCTACCTAGGTAGGTAGGTGAGAGTCCAGACCCTGGAGGCGTCAGAGGTCAGGTCAGGTCAGGCCAGGTGATCTTGGTCTCACCTCACTAGAGAGATAAAGACAAACAAGAGAGCAGAAGTATTCTTTGTTTTATTGTCTTTGTTTTGTCAATGTCTTTCGAAAGGAAGGGCTCATTTCATACCTACTTCATGCTCTTACTTGGATAAAATAAGTCAGCAGAGATCAGACAAGTTGTGTTTGCTCATTGTGATACTACGAAAAAGACAGTACCCTGCTGATAGCATTTATATTCACAGAATTAAGTATGTACTATAGTACGACTAATCTAATTAAGTGCTAGAGCTAGACATTGCATCTACTCTCATCAACTCGTCAACCATACCCCGTATATACATAGAACTATGTACTGTTCTGAACTCAAGCAGACTTCTTGTCGGCCACCATCCTCCCCAACAACGCCAACAACCCCGATCCCTCGCACTTCTCGACATGGGCCATAGCCTGCGTCGCGCTCGAGGCGTCGCGCTTGGCAAAGTTGAAGCCCGGCGTCGGCGTCACGCAGTTGTACTGCGCGTCCGCCGCGCGCAGGCCACAGATCGCCTGCGTGATGCAGGACCCCGTGCAGCTCGACACGTCCCACCCGCGCGTCTGCCGCGCCCAGTACTCCTGGAAGGCCGCGTTGTCGTTCTCGAATGCCACGGTGACGTTGTGCCAGAAGGCCGGCGTCAGCTCCGCCGTCGGGTCCGTCAAGGGCGGCGAGAGCAGCGCGCCGTACGTCTCCTTCGCCGAGTAGTACTTCTGCCACGTCGGGCCCGACTGGTACGCCGGGTCGCTGATGTTGGCGATGTAGTTGGTGAAGTCCAGCACGGCGAAGGTCTTGGGGTCGACATCATACACCCTGAATGTGGGAGGTCCCGAGGTCGGGGTCAGCGACGGCATGATGTACCCGATCGCAGTGGCAGTGTCCCATGCCTGGTTGGAGTAGTCCGAGTAGGAGATCTGGAACTGGTCGATGTGCGTGTGACCGTAGAACAACGCCGCAATGGTCGCCTCGTACCGCTGCACGATCTGGTCAAAGTAGTGAGAGTAGTCGTGGAAGTGGTCCGACGTGCCCGTCGGGACATGCGCAATGATCCAGACCCGCTGTCCCGCCGTCTCAGCCTCCTGGAGCTCGTTGATCAGCCAGGCCAGCTGCCCATCCGGGTCGTACGGCATGGGGTCCTGATATGCCCAGAAGTTGTCGATATAGTAGAAGATGCTGTTGTAGGAGATGATGCGCAAATCCGTGCCGTAGCTGCCCTTGTAGATGGAAGAATAGGACCCGTAGTTCGCCGCCGTCTGGGCAGAGGACGAGCTGGTCAGCATCGTGAAGTCGTACGCCAGGGCTTCGTAGGTCCAGTTCGTGCTGTACTCGCTTGGGATGTTGGTCGTGGGCAGATCGTTGACCGGCGCCGTGTCGTGGTTCCCGATGGCCGCATACACCAGCCCCAGCTCGGCCATGAGGTCGTAGGTGGTGTTGAGGTCCTGGATGACTTCGTTCTGGTCCACGAGCCAGATGTCATGCGCGACGACATCTCCCGTATAGATGGAGAAGGCCGGCTGGGGGCTCAACGCCTTGATAGCGTTGAACATGCTCTCCTCGAGGCTCAAGGGCGCATCGCAGTTCGTGTTGCCGTAGGGCCCGCAGGGAGTCGTCGTGTTTCCCGGAGCATCCGCGGCCGTGTAAGGGCGACAGCAGATGGGCTTGGTGCAGTTGTAACTGGATCCCGTCTCGTAGGAGAGGTCCACGTGGGTATCGCTGAAGTGGACGACTTGAATCGGCGACTCTCCACTGGGCGCTGGACGAGTCGTGTCGGGCTTGGGAGTAGGGAACGTGAGGTTGTAGGACCGGACCGCAGGATACTGGCAGAGGCCGAACGCGCTGGCGCAGATGACATCGGAGGTGTGCGACCCGATGTCGAGGTTTTGCAGGATGTAATCCAGCACCGGACCCTCGCGGGAGATGATCCCAGAGCAGACATCGGAATCTTCTTTCTATAGCCAACCACGAGTCAGATGGTTACACTTGAAGAAAGTCAGCAAACCAATCGATTTACTTACGCCGCTGATGTCGCAGACTTCGGTCAGGATGTCGACAAAGGCGGACGTGCCCAGCTCAGCCGCGCCTTGCAGAGCAGTCAAGATGACCTGGACAGTTAGCGTGTGCGAGACAGGTTGAAATCGGTGAGTCCATACCTGGCAGCCAGAGCAATCCACCGCATTCACGATGTCGTCCCAGATCTCCTGGGCCAAGCCGCGCTTGTTGTAGGAGGCGGTCGCGGTGGCCAGCGAGGCCAGCGCGGCGATAGTGGCAGCTGTGGCAGCTCTCATTTCGTTCTTGGTTCAACTCGACGACGGATGCAGACACCCAGAAGGATGTGCAGGCCAGACCATTCCAGAATGTTTATATGTCTGCTCGATTTGACCCCAGACCGGCTGGATGACATTGTCAACTGTTCAGCGCGGCCATCGAGGCCACGTGCCCGGTGTGATCTCGCGGGTGATGCGGCATGCCCCGTGCAGAGTAGGATTGGCGATGGACTCAAAAAAAAGCTTGGTCATTTAGTCGCACGCTAAATCAAGAAAACTACTGCAACAAAAAGGCGCTTTACGTACTCTAGTACTACTTCGTGGCTGTCAGTCGTCATGCTCGTCACTTTTCGGTCCGGCCGGACATCTGCAGAGGTCAGCAGATGAAACATCACGACGCGCATGCCGTTGAATCCTGGCCAGGGACCTCGATACGCGTGCTCCCAGGGCGAATCTCCGATAGGCTGTGGCCAGCCAGCTAAGTGGTCCTTTGCGATGTAACATGACGCGGATCATGTCGAGCCACTAGTGCAGCATATTCCCCGTACGGAGTAAATTTGATATGCTCTGCTTGGCATCCTCCTTCACCGCGATCTTCATCTTCATTATTGTCTAGAAACTCATTGATACTAATCAGCTCTTGGTAACGTCTTTGATCCAGATAAACAAGAAATAAATGCGATTAGATATGCAATTGTGGATATCCTCGGGACTCGGTTCACTGCCGCACGTAAATTGGAGCTCCGAGCCTAGTTAAAACTTAGGCGAGACCCCACTGCAGCATAAACCTGAAATAGTAACTATATATATTAGTACCTAGGTAATTATGATAACTTCCTGCCTGCATACGGAGGCGGGCCTCAAAAGTTTTCGCATATGCTAGTGGACCATAGTAATTTTCGTGTTTCACCTGGTACCTCTCTCCCTACTAATTTTACTATGTTAACCTAGGTACCTTCGAAAACTCACCACTGCTGCGGTGTCTCCTATTCTTACCTACCAGCCTACCTGCGTACCTACCTACCTGCCTACCTAATTTGGTGCTTAAGTTCTGTTAAACTAAGCTAGAAGCCTGGCCTAACTGATATAAAGAGATAGAGATATGAGTTTTATAAAGCCCATAAATACTGGACCTTAGAAGATTAGAAGAATATTATATAGACTAATAAGACCTCTATTATATTTGGGCATAGTAGGGAGCCATTTAAGTATGGAGAATATCTAGAGATGCTTCTAATCTAACCTATATATATTGTTATTAGAAGGGGTCCTCTGAATTTATATTTTATGGATACTTTTCATATGATAAAAAAGGCCCCTGTTATATATTGGTGCCTAAGATAAATTAAGCCTAGAAGAATACTGAAAAAAGAGCTTGAAACTATCAATTAGGAACATAATGTGACGGTCCGAACTAGGCGGTGCACTAGGCGGTGAGGCATATTGCTGGCAGAATCCGTGAGATATCTCGCTGGACCTCGTAGATAGCTTCTTTCTCCCCCAGCTTAGTCTCTTCGTTCTGAACTGCCTCATAGCTTCTAGATAAACCTACTAGCTAATGGGATTTGGGTTTGTTACAGCTAGTACAAAAATCAAAAGGTAGTATTAATTAGTATTAATATTAGAAGGTAGTAGTATTTTCTATATAAATATGATGCCTATACTAACTATTCTATAGGAAGTATTAGTTCAAAAGCTCATCCTCTTTATAAAGGAGTATATGAGAGATCAACCTGATACCATAATTATAGAGGATAATGTACCAGCCTATGTATATTATGCCTAAGGTCTAGTATACAGCTTCTATGGCATCTAATGTTTGTTATGGCCTAGTAACTCCCTAGATCTTAATATGATTGAGCCTTATTGGATCTGGATAAAGAAACAGATTACCTTTTATAGTATACCTGCTGATAAGGAAACTATTAAAGCTGCTTAGCTTCAGGCTTAAGAAGAGCTACTATAGGAGCAAATCTAGCAGTAGATTGAACAGATTATACATCATATTTAAGAGGTTATTTGCCTAGAGGGTAGAAATAAGTATAAAGAAGGTCATATAGGTCAGGATTCTTATACTTATAAGGTGAGGCAGATAAAAGGGGTGCTCTTAAGCCAGAAGATCTGAATCAATATTAAGGAACATATTGAAGACATTAAGGATGGAGAGACTTTCAAGGATACCTAGGTTAGCGTAGTAAAATTAGTAGGGGCGGAGGTACCAGCTGAAACACGAAAATTACTAGTGTCCTAGCATATGCGAAAACTTTTGAGGCCCGCCTCCGTACATAGATCAAGCCTCAATTAATTAATATTCAAACAGCATGTGATAGACAACCAACAGCAGCAACAAACAGAGGAACGTGGATGGAAAGGGCTGCCACGATGTCGGATATAATACTGATTATGGCAAGGAAATCAATCTGGATTTTTCAACCTGCCATCGCCGTAGAACAGTCTCGCCTGCCGGAGTATTCTTTTTTCATCCAATTGCCTCGAAAGATGCACAATTTTTCAGGTTGCATAGACGGCTCCATGGGAGACAAACTAATTAATCCCAGCTTGGCAGGTGAATGGTTTGTCCCCTAAGGAAAATGACCAAGCAAAATATAATATTAGCCCACGCAGTCAGGAAGACAGAGAAAGGAGAGAGAAAGAGAAGCCCATACAGCTTGTTAGGCATCCTTTGGGCATAGATGAAGAGCACAAAGTCAAAAGTGGAGATAATGGCAATACTGTATAATGTTAGTCTTAAAATTTAGACCTTCAAACGTTGTATAGTATTTACGGACAACGAATGACCAAAGCCGTCGGATATCAGGTAGGAATTACCGATAGCAATCAGTAGTGATAAGTCTAGATTTAGAACCCTCTGAAGCTCAGAGCCTAGAGTCTATGCCTTTCAGCCAATTCTCTTCCTGGTTCTCTTCCCTGATTTAGAAATTACGAAGTCATACTGAATCAGCTTAGACCAAGATTTTGACTGAACCTGAAGCTGAGGAACAAACTATGAGATAAGCTGCTATTAGTTAACTCTAATCAAACCAATTACTGGACCTAAAGCCCTATGTGCCTGGTAGTATGATATTGGCAAGTACAAACAAACAGCATTTGATATACGATTGATTAGGCATGCTTTCTAGATGTGTTGGTTGGTGTGCCAGCCAGTCAGGCTGATTGCCAAAGGAAGTCATGCATCACAAATGGATCACGTGTGGATTTATCTTATCGGTTTGTGTTACACAGATCTCTATGCATGCTTTTAATATACAGTATGTAGATCTTCAATTGAAATGCCAAGAACTAAACTGCCTGGGGTCCCAAATTGAGCTTTGTTTTTTATATGTCAATAGACTCGACTCTATCTCTCACAGATATAAAGCTTAAGCTCAAGCAAGATCAATTACTCGGCAGGACTCAACAGATGTTAAGTCACATACAATGTGAAATGTGAATCTTGTGGAATCGTCCAAGTTGTAAGTGACGGAAGGAGTGCTGCATTGAATTAATTCATCGATTTAGGTAATCAAGACATTTCTCCATTTCCTGAGAATCTGTAAGACGTCTCTGCAGGTTCAATTAGACTATTGGATAAGCTCAGCCCAGAGCTAGGGAGGCCCGATCCCTGCATAACATCCATTTTGCGGGGATTAAGTTCTGCGATGCAACCCGCAAGGTCCTCGGATAACAAAGTGGATCGGACAAAGTGCATTTCGCGGGTGATGCGCGCGGAGTGATTGACTCAAAACGAGACCAAGCTTGTGAAGGGCTTTTGAAAAGCTCTGCAAGTTGTAAGTTATTCAATAAGCATGCTAATCACGATTCTGATGCGATTCTTCTCCAACTCGGAAATTGATGCTGGGTACGCCATCCTCGATCCATACAGGCGCATGTTGCAAAGTCCGGTTGGAATTGGCGAGTAGAACATTGCCGTCAAATTGTTAGAGCTCGACCTCGACCTCCTAAAAGCCGAATTATATGGTCGACGTATACCATCACCGACTAGAGCTCCAGCTTCATGTTGAGGCCGTGCTGTTTTATCGTGCCAGCACATCGATTTATCATAGAAAAGCCGTAATGAGGCCACAGCTCTCTCATATATGCCACGAACCACTGAAAGACAAATTGACGAACGCTCATAGATGAGACCACGACTTTCCTCTCTCTGGCTGCCCAATATCCTTTCCAACAGGTGGCAAAGTCGAGAAATAACGACACGGCAGACAACCAGCCGCAAGAAACAACAACCAACATTAGTATCCAGCTTAATATTCAGCCTATTTCCAGTCAGTTGGAGAAAACGTGGGGCTGACAGCTCGTATCGCGAGTCAAGGCCCATCTTGCGGGACTGTTGGAGTCGTTCTTCCCCACAAATCCGGGGGATTTCCACCCCGTTCACGTGCCAAAATCCGGGGACTCTCCGCACCTGCTGGATTGGAGCAAGTCAGTCTCGTCATCCAGTCCCAACAGATGGAAGAAAAAACCTTGGAAGTTTGTCTCTCTTCTCAACTCGTCAACGGGGAAATTTCCCGACAGTCTGGATCCGGCGGATGGATGTCCATGATAGGACAGGACAGATAATCTGCTTACTCCGGAGTTTTCGAAAACGTGAAGCTGACAGATGTCAGCCTACATGGACAGGTACTAACTCACTAGCAATAGTTCGGCCTGCTTATGGTGAGACGTGGTCGTTAACCTATGGACATGGGAAAACCCCTTTCAATGCCTCTTCGTCTTGAGCAATGTGTATGGCCACGACGGTTGCATTCGACACGGCTTTGAATTCTCTCGAGGCTCAAGCAAGGAAATGCTCATAATCGAGATAAATACTCAATTGAAAGTCTTATCCGACAACGCAGCGAGGAGATCTGTCGCCGGTCCCACAGGTGGTGTGCAGCCCCGCAGCCAGTTCGAAGACTACTTCCTGGAGGAGCAATCCGGTGCAGTCCTATCTGGTTATAGTCATGAAGATCCGGGGAGGATCGGACTCCCTGCACGTTTGGCCCGGGGTTTTTAAACAAGCCCATGCAGCCTCCCAGCACGATTGATCGACTCTCAACCAACATCGACATAATGGCGACCGATCATGAAGTCCAAAATACTGCGCGTCACCTGGCTCACAGGTATGTCTGAAGTCGCCGGCTGAAAGTGTACAGCGTCTAATCCATTGCAGCCACGCGCACGAGGGCGATATCCCAGGTACCGTCGATCTGAACGCGGCTGAAGGTGATGATACTGGATATGGGCAGGCCCTGTTTCCAGTGCCAGCGGAGGATCCTAATGACCCTCTCCAGGTATATCCCAGTCTGTCCCGACCGAATGAACGGGGTAAAAAGATCGAAGAAATCGCTAATTCGAGCAGTGGCCAAACTGGAAGAAAACCGCCATCCTCGTGATTGTTTCCTTTTACTCCTTTCTCGGAAACGCGGTTCTCGTAGGCCCTTCCGTGTACATCACTATTTACAGCGAGGAATTTGGGATCTCTCCAGCAACAGCGTCTGGACTCATCTCCTATCCAAATCTTGCGTTTGGGTTTGGTAGGAACCAGCTCTCACGAAGTTACTGACAACCACTGACAATCATCAGGCTCCCTCATCCTCATTCCGCTCTATCTCAAGATAGGACGTCGGCCCGTTACCTTGTTGTCGATGGCAATCGTATGTGACAGATCTCGAACTTGAAGCATACGAACTAACGAGTGGTTATAGTTTGTCGCCGGATTGATCGGCGCATCTCAAGCGACGACCTATACCGGGCTCATGGTGGCGCGCGTCTTCCACGCATTTGGAAGCGGTGTCTGCGAGTCTCTCCCTGTCCAACTCGTCAACGATATATTCTTCCTGCACGAGCGTGGAAAGCGGATTGGATATTATACCGGTATGCATAACAGAACGTAACACGTTAAGGCTCATTCCTGCTGACGGTTCCAGTCTGTCTCTGCTTGGGTGCGACCGGCCCGTTATATGCTGGCTATATGCTGGCCGGCGGCTACTCATGGAGACTGTTCTTCTACGTTGTGATCGCATTCGCGTCGGCATTGTTGATCGCAGCGTTTTTCTTCGTCGAGGAGACAACCTACCACCGGCCGGAACCGAAGACTTCCCCTCCACCGACCTTCACCGACGAGAAGTTGCAGGAGTCAAGACATGAAGAGAATGCAGTGCCAACTGTCTTGCCAAAGCGCAAGAGCTTTATTGAGACGCTGAAGCCGTGGAGTGGGATCGATCCAGAAGCGCAGTTTTTCGTGACGATGTTCCGGTCGTTCACGTACTTTTTTGTGCCTGCTGTTTTCTGGGTGATATCGAGTTTCGGTATGACCAGTCTGGGTGTGGTGGATGGGGTTGACTGACGTTTGATAAGGAATTTATATTGGATTGGGAGCGTTGGCCTTCAATTACACCTTTCCGATCAAGATAACCTCCCCGCCTTACAATTGGACTGAGGTATGTTGCTTCAGAAGTGTTTGATGTAGGAAAGATTCACCAACCACATCTCGTCAGACCAATTCTGGACTCATCGCAATCGCCACAGTCATCGGCTATCTCCTCGCTCTTCCTTTCACGTCGAGCTCCGATCGCCTCGCCGCCCATCTCACCAAGAAGAACGGCGGAATTCGCGAAGCAGAAATGCGCCTGGGCGTGCTGCTGCTTCCGATGCTGATCTCCCCAGCCGGTCTGATCGTGTACGGCATGACGGCGCAGAAGAACCTGCACTGGATCGGGTACTTCGTCGGCGTCGTCATGGACCAGTTCGGCTCGTACTTCTACTTCACCTTCACGCTCGCCTACGCCGTCGACTCGTACTACGCAAACACGTCCGAGATGCTGATCGCGATGAACCTGGGCAAGCAGGCCATCTCGTTCGGGATGGGCCTGTACCTGCTGGACTGGATCTTGGAGCGGGGCTATGCGGTGGTTGTGTCGGGCATATTCTGTGCCGTGCTGCTGGCGAACAACCTGTCGGTGATCATCTTCATGATCTGGGGCAGGAAGATCCGTCGGTATACGTCGCGGTCGTGGTTGGGGCGGTTGCACATGCGGACTGCAACGAGGGGGATGACCCATTAAGCGGTTTCTCCATATAAGATCTTCTGGAAGATCTGTCTTTAAATCTTTAACTAGTGATATATATGTCTGAGACTTATGTTACGAGCTTTATCGAAATGATCATACAGAATTGACTTGAAATCAATGACGATTGACTGTAGACAGTATCGCAGCAATGTAACATGTCCATCATCAGCACCTTCTCCTATCTGTCTGAATCAGCGGGCGTAAAGTCTGTAAACGCTGACTCTGTACATCATAAGTCTTCTTTATGTATTCTCGTGTTGTGATGCATTCATCGATCGATCAATTCAGATCCATCGTACTAAAAAAAAAAAGAAGGGCCTATGTTTCTGTTCTTCCTCCATATTTCTTATTTTCTATAGAGCAGTCATTATCCTTTCCTTCTAGTCTTCGACCCTTTCTAGTGATAATAAGTACCCGACTGTAAGGTCGGTCAGATCCGTATCGATAAGAAAAGAGAAGCAAAGAAATATATATCTCGATGATAGATGACGATGATGGTGGTCTCGCATGAGATTAATGTAAATATATATTCCATTTAATAACTCGATTTTTCGTATTCAACGCTCTACCTAGGTCTTCATCTCGTTAGTTATTTAATTAGTTAATTGATAGTGTCGTCTCATACCGAATCGTATTTATCGTGTCATATGTCGGTTTTTCTCGCCTGCTGAATGTTCGGAATGAACATCAGAGTCTGTTCTGCCGGACAGTTCGACTTGCTTTTGCCTAGAAAGAATCGCGTCGTAAAATTCGTGATCATATCTTCATCTCATCTTATTTCATCTTATTTCATTTTATTTCATGATTTTTTTTTATTTCGGCTTTGGGAGTCCGAGAGAGACTGACGCTGTGAGATTAGGACCCAGTGGACCGTTATAATAGATGGATCCGAAATAGGAAATTCAATTCAATTTTAATAGGTAGGTACGCACGTGACCTCAGCTACCAACAATCACACAAGACACCCGACACCCTTGCCATTGCCATCGCCAAGAATTTCCATGAATCATGAATGCCATGGCATAGCTCATGAGTGAGGGAGTCAGTCAAGGACCAAAAAAAGCTCGGCCATAACCAAAGGCGCAAAGGCGCAAATCCAAAGACCTACCCACCAAAATCGTTGCATCCGTAAGGATTTTTGCTGATAAATCACAGTTGTGTGTACCTCCACAACACAGCAAAAGCATGTTAGCTCAGTGGGGGAGCGCCGGGCTCATAACCCGGAGGTCCTCGGATCGAAACCGAGACATGCTACTTCTTTTTTCTCGCACACCCTCACCTACATACAGACCTACCCATATGGGGGTTTGTTGGGTATTTTCTTTTTAACTTGAACGTAGAATTTTTTTTTATTTTTCTTTTAGGTTGGTTATCATCTATGCGGGGTTTATTTTCTTTCTTTCTTTTTTTTCTCGGTTTATATTTTTTTGTGAATCGAAAAAAAAAGAAATTCCTTTTCCACCCCTCCATACACAAAATAATATATTATTTCCTTAGACCGATATACCTACCGGAGCCTTAATATTCATCATTATTAATATATATCGAGCCTCCCTTTCCAAACAAGATATGGTTAGCCATCAGCTCTCTTGCCTCGCGTCACCATCGATCGCATCTTACTCCTGGATAGGACTTTATCCGTTTATTTTTTTTATCCTACCAACCTACTGGGTTTACATACTATAGGTATGTACATACTCACCTAGCCACCACGGACGCTTTATGTAGAATACCCGTTCCTGTCGGCGGTCTGGGAGTTTGCTGCTATCTGGCTATGTATGACGCTTGCAACTATTACCCGTGACAACGAAGGTGATGGAAACTGACTGGCCACATCGATTTTTTTTTAGGGCTTGAAATCAGCTTGTTTTCCCCTCATTTTCTTCATCTTTCCTAATCATCCCTGTTTTCTCATATTATATTATATACTAGGAGTTCCAGTACTAGTTCGAGTCAAAACATTGAGTCATCTTATCGTTCAGTTGACAGAAGTCAACACTCAATTCCTATTATCGAGCCCTGAACAAAAAAACACGGTTAGTCTCCTTTGCTGCGGCTGTCTCAGACTCTCTCCATCTATCGTGATTACATTTACTCGTGGATAGGATTTCATTGGTTTACTTTCTTTTTTCTTTCTTTCTTTCTTTTTTTTTTTCAAAAAAAAAAATCTATTCTGTCTTCCTACCTACCCAACTGGATTTATCGGCATCACCATATTATATAAAAAAAATCCTCAACTTGCATTTTTGCACACTAGTCTGTTACGAGGTTGTAAAAATCGAATTCATGGAATGTGCCCACCCTTCCTATTAGCAAGAGAGAGAGAGAGAGAGAGAAAGCACTATTACCACCTATGTATGTACAGTGCAGTACATACATACATAGGACTGACTCCTAGGCGCTGATAGTAGTTACTGTAGTTAGCCCTTCCTTCGATCTCCTCTCGTATCTACTTTAGGCCCCATGGGTAGGACTTTTTTTTTGTATTTATTCTACTGATCTATACTGGATTTGCAAGCTATATACCTAGGTATGTACATTACATACATACATACTTACAACCACGGACGCTTTTTGTACAGTATCGAATTAGGGATTTAGTTCCATCGGTTAATTAAATAGGGATGGTAGTATGTATGTATGTACATACGTACGTTTGTACATGTATTCCCAACGAGGAAAAAAGGGGAAAAAAAAAAGGCACTGTAGACATTAATTAGTTAATTAATTAGTTTGTGATGGTTTGGATGATATGATATGGTCATATTTACATGACAAGACAAAGGAAAGTATGCATTTCTCCCCCTCTTCTCTTCTATTCTCTTGTTTCTTTTTTCTCCTCTATGTTTTCCTGGCCAAGTCTATCATACCACAGTTGGAGTTGACATTGGCAAGGCAAACTCGGATCCACTGAATAAGAAAGACAGCAAGCTGCATTGTCGCTGTCTTTATGAGCGATTGTGTATGTACATGTATATACATCAGATTAGAGTGAGTATTGTTGAAGTGTCAAATGTAACGGTGCGAACGATGTCGTTTTTCGTTTGTGAGTAACTGACGCTTGTGGTGCCGTGTCTTCACGTCTAGAAGACTTGACCGGTTGGGGTTGGAAGGCTTCCCGTCGGAGTAGGCAGATGACCAGTTGGACGAACACGACCGGTTGGACGCAGACGACCAGTTCCAGTTGGGATGAGGCGACCAGTTGGGTGATGACGACGACCAGTCGGGATCACATGCAGAGAAGGCTCGCCATCGGACGCCTCGTGCTGATTGCGGCGGACAGGACGACGCTGGGCCTTGTCATGTCGGAAACGGAATGGCGACGACGATGTAGCCGTTGGCAAGTGAGCTCCTGAGACTGCGGTTCCAGTCGGGATGATGACGGTGCCAGTAGGACGAAGTTTGTGGTGACCTGGGAACCCAGTTGGGACAGGGAAGCCCGTTGGAGTAGGAAGGCTGGTTGGTATAGCAAGACTTGAAGGCAGTTCCATAGGAACATCCGGATGTCTCGCTGGAGCAGGGGCAGCCAACACCGCATTCACCAGCGCGAAGGCGGCTGCCACGGAGGTGAACTTCATTTTGACAATGTTTCGCTCGCGGAGCGTTTTTCGAAGAGATTAATTATTATAAAGAGGAAGCCTGCCAGAGGACTGTCGAGTTGAACGTGGACAGAGATCCCTGATCCTTGAAGTCGTAGAAAAAGCAGGATGAGAAAGAAACGGAAGGTTAGGCTGCAAGATAAATTTTGATGGAGGGCACTGGCCAAAAAAATTCTAGAACATAAGGGGAGACTCAGCAAAGCACGCGCCTCCTAATAGGGCAGGGGAGATCGACACTATTCCATCAGGCGTCAGCCATGATGACTTCAGCGCAAATCAGTATTAAAACCGGTATGGTTGTCCCCATTCTGGAAAGGACATGCAATCCACTATCATTGCACGAGTTGGGCTTCCGCTTAGCTTGATCCACTGTCTCCATAGGAAGTACTGAAAAAAGGAGAATTGGGTCGACTGATTGTGGCTCGTCGAGAGACACGTTTTGATATCAGCTCTTCGCCTGCAGAACCATATTCCGGACGTCTCGACCTCGTACGCTCGATGACAAGTTCTCAAGTGAAGGCGATCCTCAAGCCAACTACCGAAGGAGGACCCGTCCTAAAATTGAAGCGTTCTGTCAGATTGTGTTAGTCCCGCGGAAATCACTGGAGTAGGCATAGAACGACCTTCTGTTGAACTGTTCGAAGAGAATAGTTGCTATAGTGGAGCAGTAGGTCACCAATCCTTGCCGTAGATTGGACGGCAGCCCGGAAGCCAAGTTGATAGCCAGCTCGCAGCTCCGAATAGCCTCCAATGCTTCTTTTTAGTCGGTGGAAACTGGCGGGTCTGGACCAAGACGAGGTTCTCAATAGGTTCAATTTTCGGATTGGCAGTGTGCTGTGTGGCTCAGCCTCCGGAAGTCCAGGGGAAGGCTGAAGCCGGGAAGGAGCACTCCGAGTCCGTAGACCAGAGCACGGTTCCGACGATGACCCGAGCTGCTCACCGGACCGAATCGGCGACAGCTGCATCCATCACCACGCCACTCCTGAACCAAGAGGCAGCTTTGCAGTCTGGTTTGGGGTGCATGGGAAACACTGCCGCAACACAACAGCATGCGACCATCGATCGCATTGAAGGACATCACGTACCGAGTACGGAGTATGGAGGACATACTGGGATACTCATGAGAATCAAGACCAAGCGAACTTTCCACTCGCCTTGAGGCTTTGTGGGTCTGAAGAGGATGCGTTTGTGATCACCATGCTCATCTTAATTCGTGATGATATAACGGAATTGTCGCTTTTGCAGGCAGCAGGATTACAGTACATACTCTTTTGCATTCCATCTTTGAGAAGATGGTTGATCACGTGAATCTTCAGACACGATGACCCTTCTCACAGATGATTTGGCTACAGCATACAGAGCCTCTCGAAACTTTTCATTCAGTGTCAGCAGCATACGACTTGGTCATTCTTGTGATCACTGGAGACAGCATTATTACTTTATCCACAGGTTTAGGCTTCCAATATGGTATGTCTCTTGGGCTGATGATGACGATAAGCCACCGATACTATGATCCACTGTTCTGCTGAGCCTTTGAATCCGTGAAAACTCTGAACCATTTTGCCAGTTGGTTATGAGCGTTGTCTGCGAGACTTGAATGATACGTCTTATCTGCTTCTGGTTCATGCAGATGAGAAAGCTTAAAAGCGGAAGTTTCCTCCTGCTTCAATTAAGATAAATTTCCGAGTCTATTAAGATTTATACTATAGGATAGGAAACGAGAACGTGAAGACACCAATTAATAGCTAATGAATCATCCAACGCCCGCAGTTTTTCTCACCAGCTGGTCAACCCACGCGTTCTGTCAAACCCCCCTCGCAACTGAGACTCCGGGTGGACAACTTTCCCCTGGAGGATGGTGTACTTGACAATCCCTTCACAATGCTCCGGCCGGATGCGCGCCAGCCAAATCATCTGGCCTTCCTTCTTCCTGTACACGAGCACATTGGCAGCGAATTTGTGGCCTCCGACATGGGAGACGTAGTAGATCCCCACCCCGCCGGGACGCTCATCGTCCGCATCACGATACAACCCCACGGGGCGCAGATGTCGTTCCAACTCGCGCTTGATCAACGGCGCTGAAATGCCGCATCGGGCATCTCGCCGCTTGTGCGAGCAGAGCAGGACGATGTAGTCGTGCACGCATGGTCGTGAGACCAGTCGGGACGTCTGATCTGGGGCAGGGGCATCCCCGTCTGGTGCGTCCACGAAACGGGTAATCAACTCAGGGATATCTCGACTGGTGACATTGTCGACGAATGTAAAAGACGGCAGGAGAAGCACCGTCGTGGCGCTGCTGTTTTCTGAGTTACCTTCACTCGATTCATCCTTGTGGACTTTGAGATTCGAAGCAGACACCATTATGCGCTAGAATTAAGCTGTCAGCAAGCAGTGAATGAGAAGTATATTTGAAATATGCGGAAAAGAGAGAAAAGAAAAAGAAAATCAACACGAACCCCATTCTTAGACCGCACAGGACTCTCATGAAGAGCTTCCATCAGACTCCCCTTTTCTCTCTCGACCTTTTCCGCCCAGTCTGATCGGCCAGTAGCCACCAAGATGTGCGTCGTGAACGGTTTGATATTGCCATACAGTTCACGATGGGTGTCGATATGGAACTTGGCCGGCAGATGGACGGTGCAGTCGGCGCAGTTTTTCAAGCAGTCTGGACCATCTTCTTCAGGATTGACAGTCGGGAACAGGTATTCGTCGGATTTTGATTTTGATTTGGACTTGCTATCCTCGTCTCTACCTCCGCCAATTGATGAGAACCATGACTTGAGCATTTTGAATCTCTCTCTCTCTCTCTCTCTTTTTTTTCCCGGAGGGTGGCACTCTTCTGACTGGTAAAGTGTCTCTATGAATTTTGAGTGATATAGTTATATTACTTTGAAAAAACTAGATCGCTGGGATATGAACGATTTGTAGCCTATTATTTATCATGCAGCGGACCTAAACCCCGAGCCCGAGGGAGCTTAACACCGAGCTCTGCATCGGTGTATTCGACAGGCGTAATCAGATCCCACTGAAATTGCTAATATTCATATACCAACAGGCCACTTATGTAGCTAACCAGATACTGTCCATTTAGAGAATCCTGGTTGGGAAAAGTTAGATTGATAAGCGCTGCTCTGGTGGTACAGCAGTCTGGGGCCAGGCCAGGCATCAATAAATTGACAGCCGTCGTTGGTCAATTTTCAACTGGCCAAAAAGACGTTTTGCAGCTTCCGTTGTCCCTGTTCTTCTTTGGGTCCATCCCATTTCTGTTTGATATTAATAATAGTCTATCTGGGCAAAGAAAGATATCTAAAAATACCTGCATAGCTTACGCATACCTGCATAGGCAGTGGTTACTAATCTGCACAAATGCACAACTGTCACGTGTTCCTCGGGGATGCATTCCGATTTCGGCAGGCTCGTCCGGCCAGCCAACCAGAGCCTCCGTATTGGAATCGCCGATAATCGCCGCCTTTCACTCTCCCAGAGCATCAGATCAACCTGATTGATAACACATCATATATTATTAAATCCAGCAGCCTCAGAGAAAATATAGATACGTATATATCTTCAGCACAGCAACAACGCGTCCAGCTGCGGAGATGTCGGCGATGGACATCCGCGTGCCGGAGCAAGAGCCGCAGCTGGAGACGCGCCCCAGAAAGAGGCGCCGCCGAACAGTGGCCTGCACGCAATGCCGCACCAGGAAGCTCAAATGCGATCGCGAATACCCGACCTGTAGCCGCTGTATCAAGAGTGGCACACCCGCCAAATGTACCTACGAAGATGGTTTCTTATGGCAGCAGCCCAAGACGGTGGCCTCGTCGGGCATGACCGATCGCTTCAGCAGCCGCATCACGCTGCCTCCGCCGAATGGGCCTGTCTCCGCGTCGCCTCCAGATTCCACCCCAGCAGCTTCCAATCCGCCTCCGAGTGTCCCCACTGGAGGAGGGACATCCAGAGCACGGTTCTTGGACACCGTCCTGGAGTCTCCAACAAATCCGATGGTCAATCGTTGGCCGCGGACGCCGGACGGTGAACCATCCTCCTGGAATACTGCCTCCCAGCAACATGGCCACGAAGAACGTGGACTCGCGTCCCCTTCCCAGCAGCTGGATCTGCCAAACAAGGTCATCATCCGGGGGAAAGAGACGAAAACCCGCTTCAATGGAGGCGGAATCATTGCAAATCTAATGCTTCAAGTAATTGCTTTCCCTTTGATCTGGTTTTCTTGGTATTGATGGGCTGAAATTGCGATAGTTCCCCCAGCTGAAGCCCTTCATAGCAGAGCTCAAGTCGTCCAATCCGTCTGTCAAGCGAATGCATAGGGATCTGGACATGGTCAAGAGAGGCCATCACAAGGCGAAGTTAAAGGAGCCAATTCCCGTTCCGGACACGGAAACGTTGATATCGTTGCTACCGTCTCGCCCAGCCGTAGATGAGCTGTTCGAATTGTATCTGTTGTACGTAGAGTCGATCCATCGTGTGATCCATATCCCTTCCTTCCGCCAGGAGCTGGAGGAGATGTGGGCCAAGAAGGACAATCCGGACGCGGTATCACCGGCATTCGTGGTACAGCTGCTCCTGATTCTGGCCTCTGCAGCAGGCTTCTTTGAAGCCGAGCGCCCTCCAGAAATCGCCGACTCTGCCATCACTCGGTCATTGCGGGTTCTAGACTGGATTCGCTATGCGGAGAAATGGATCGACACTGCCAACATCAAGCGACCAGATCTGACGGTGCTACGCATCCACTGCTTGCTCATCATCGCCAAGAACAACCAGGGCCTCAATCGTAGCAGAGCTTGGCTGTCCACAGGCATGTTGGTCAAGCTTGCCATGCTCGCGGGCTACCACCGGGATCCTGACCACATTCCGAAGATCACGGTCTTCAACAAGGAAATGCGGAGACGCATCTGGACTACGATCATCGAGCTAGATCTGCAGATCGCCCTTGACAGGGGAATGCCACCGACCTTGCAGCGATCGGACTTTGATACCCAGCCGCCTCTAAATATCAACGACGACGAGGTGGATGAGAGTATGGTTGAAGCTCCACGGTCAAGGCCGCTGCATGAGATAACGGACATGACTTTTCCGTCTGTGTTAGCCCAGTCTCTTCCCCTGCGATTGAGGATTTGTGCTTTGATGAACTCGCCCGTCATATCGTGCTCGTATGAGGACATCCAGAAATTGGAATGGGAGTTGGGTCGTTTTCAGGCGAGTCTCCCGACTTGGCCGGCGGCCCCTAGCAGTCAATTGAACCACAAATTAATCCTTTGGAGGGCGCTTCTGGAGACCAAGCTAGCCCAAGGACTGCTCGCCATCCATACTCCGTTTGCAATTGAGGCCAATAAGGATCCCTTGTTCGAGCCATCCTCCCGGGCGCGCCTTGAAGTCGCGACGGTGATCTTGTCCAGACAGCTCCGGTTGCACGAAATATCGATGCGGCTGTCATTTAGTCACCTGTCTGATAGTACCCTCCAGGCGAGTCTGTCGATATTACAACATCTATACGCAGCAAAAACCGGCTACAGTAAGTGAAAGTCACCCATACAACAAAAGAAAAGGGGGTGTGAACTAATCTGCTTGATTTCAGCCTCTAGCTTGCTCAGGCAGGTATTACCGGTGTTCACGGAATCTCTGCTTTCGCTCGTTGAGAAGACTCTATCATGTATGGAGAACAAGCTCCTTATCGTGAAAGGAGCGAAACAATTTTTCTTTCTGCATATGATACTCGCTCTCGTCAAGGCGAAGCTCTGGCCTGATCAAGCCGCTCTCCTAAAGAAGAGTGTCATTGATCGTATCGGCGTGATTGCATACAATCTACTCGTCCATCATCAGGAAAACTCAGCAAATGATGCCGAAGGGGTAGGTTGAGCGTTCTATCATATAACCCAACTGAGGAGTTCTAACAATTCCACGCAGCAGGCTCCCGGCCAGGCACCAGGTTCGGTCCCGACTCCACGGGACAGTACGAGCGCTTTTGACGGGACCAGTCTTCCCGATCTTGCGATCACAGTAAGAATCTCCCCAGCACCAATCGCAACCCCAATATACCCAAATTACAGACGTGAGACCAGACCGTCAGACTGACATGGATTGAATGCAGCCTCCGGAAAATCTCAACGCTCTCCTCGAAGCATTTGACTGGGAGGATTTTTCTACCTTTCCATTTGCTCTGTGAAGTCGATTCGATACGATGAAATGACTCAATGGAGTCTGCTGTATAAATAACCGAGGATCGACCGACCGATCCATAAATGCATGGATCCTCTGGCTGGTTGATGTTTGGATTAGGACATATGTATGTATTACCGCGCATAATTGTATAATTGTATTCCACTCCTGTACTGTATATAGGTGCGGAAAATTTAATCTAATCTACCAGCGTCACGACTGGTGGGCCGAGTTGTTTGGAATTTCGTCCTTAATCCCTGCAATATTGATGCCGTTGACGACGTGTGGAAATTTCTTCTAATGAACTATGGCCTTTTTTTTCCCCCTTCCCCCTCTCTTTTGCTTGCACACAGCACAGGACTCTCGAGATTTTGCTCTGTCACTATGATCTGCTCCATTCCAAGTCCACTGGATGTATTCACTGCCTTCAGATTCCTGTCCTGTCCTGTCCTGTCCCACTCCACTCAAGTCACCACAACTGGCCAGTCACTCCTTGTGTTGGCGGTTAGCTTCCTTCTAGGAATTAGTTCTAGGAACGAAGCAATTCATTTTCGCCCGTAAAATGAAGCATGTGGCTATCCGAGACGACAAACGCAAACAGGATGGTCGACCCGTCTCCCTCCATCAAGTTTTGGGGCTTGTGATCATCAGCCTGTTTTTCAGTTTCTCATGATTCTTATCTTCTCTAACCATCGTCTCTTAGTTTATTCTGCCAGCTAGCAGGAGGAGTTCTGTTCTAGTTCTCAGTCAGTCAAAATAGATAGATAGATAGATCGATCGTCTTCATCGTCCGTACGTTCGAACTATGCTGACACCGACAGCGTCCTACCTATCCGAGTCACCACAGCTAGGTACGTTCCGTTGAACAGAACTTGCAAGCGAGAGCAGTCACCCGGTGAATCAATTCTACCTACCTGCCAGCAAGCAAGCAAGCACCAGTCAGTCAGTCACTATTCACTATCACCATGCGCGGTGACTTTCTCCGTCCGTCTCGTTCCTTGTGGCGGATATTTATTCACTTGCTTGCTTCGCGTTGGCTTCGCTTGGCGAGGATCATCCGTGGCGAAGGGTATAAAATCCCCCTTTCTACCCTCTCCTATCGTCCTTTGGGGTTGTCATGGTCTACTACCTTTTTTGTTTTTTTTTTTCACACTCTTCTTCTTCTTCTTCCTAATAGTCTCATATACTGTATTATACCTATACATTTTATACATTTTGTTCTTTCCTTGAACATCATCGTATCATATACTATACTACAGTATATAGTATAGTATATACATCTGCTCCTCAACTCCAGAATGCGTGGACATGTCACATTACCAAAAATCGACGGACCATCCAGTACGCCACCAACAAGCATCTGGTACATACCGTACCTCCTTACAGCGACCCCCCTATAGTTGAACTCTCTTGGTCCCTTCCAAGACGTAAGTTCCATCCCATCCATTTCATCACCCTTTCTTTTGACCGGCGATCTAACATTGAGGGACAAATATGAAGATTCATGTCTTTGCTGCCCCTCAATCAACTTGTCTTTTGGCAGAACGAGAGATTGCCTTCATCCACTACGCAGGCCATATGGTCGCCAGGGCTATTATGAGCGTCGACCAAATTTTTTGGTGGAGCTCCAATGATCATGAGTTTCGACGAGTTCTTAACGCCGTTATCGCGCATCCAGACCTCAAATGTCCCACATGGTAAGAACTCAAATTCCAACAAAAGTTTGATTTAATTCGCTCATTCTATTTATTAGGGACTATTGCACCAAACTTAATAAAAAAACGTCGCTCAACCAATGAAGAAGGTGTTACAACATATCTGCTGGTGGACAGATCATACATTCACGTATCCAAATCCAGCCTCAAATGCCCTGAAGACATGGAATTGACGGAGAAGGTTCCTTCTGGGTTAAGCTATGCATGACGAAGTTCGCTAAAACACCCTGCGGCCGCACACATCTGTCTCTCCTTACGTACCTTTTCTCGACCTGTCGAAGTTTACCAGCTCCCTAGCAAACTGCTTACGCCGTCACAGATATCGCGGGGGGCAGGATGCAGTCGTCGTCATGCTCACACAAGGCCGTGGCTCGCCGGGCTTTCTGCATTCTGCAGGCGTATAGATGTTATCGAACGAAGCTTTTTGGATTCTATGACAAACACCTCTCCCAAAGTGGCACTATTCTCCTACATCGTATGCTTCAAGCATCCATCTTTATTCGTGTGCTACGAAAGCGTGGACGTCGAGACAGCTGAAGGTGTTGCTAAGCAGCTCGAGCACGGGGATAAAACCCACAGGTATGTAGCGTGATCTAGCTGGAAGAGCTTCTGCTGATATTTATTGGAATTATTAGACTTCACGCAGTGAGGACAGACTCGAAGAAAACTGCTTGATTTCACCCACTGATTTTCACACATGGGCAGAATATCAAGTCGGTTCAAGAGTTTCTCCCACCGTTGAATATGATGCTCAACTCCAGCATATCATAATTAATTAAGGCCAACAATAGTCAGTCAGGTTCATCAAGCTGCGGCAGATGTATTCAATCGATGGTTCTATTTAAGTCCCTTCAGGCTTTTACGAATTCCAACAGGGTATCGGAACATTACTCTCCGTTCGCACAAAGATTGTGGTTCTTGAACGGCGATCTCTTGACGATTTGGTCTCGCAGGTAGATCATCTGTTGCACCTTCTTAATGATAAAAATCTGGGTCTTTGGATGGAATTTCTGGCGGAAACAGACTTCCATTTCGCTATCGATGTTCCTCCGTTTGATGGGCTGGGCAATGGCGAGTTCCAGAGGAGACCGGCAGCTTACAACCCAGTCATATTTATCGTCACTCCATTTACCACGTGGATTTTGACCGAAAGAACTACGGCATCCCTAGTTCACTGAACTTACGATATCAAGCCCANAGGCCCAAAAAAAAAAAAAAAAACAGCCTTGTCACATTCTTGTCCCTGGCGCACCGTCGCCAATCGTCGTGGGATATACTAGAACCAATGCACGACAGTCAACTACATATCTCTCGAGAATTGACAGCAGGACAGGCTCTTTTCTCTTCGATTCGTTGGCCGGCTATCCCCGCTCTGCAGTGGCGTGTCATGCTCCAGAGCTTCCTTGCGTCGATACTCTTTGGGCTCTCTTTCCTCCTTTCCCTGATGATGTCTCCACTGAGGAGAGAATTCCTGAGAGTAAGATGTCCCCTGCTTGAATCTTGTTGTACCCCATTAACCAACATCAACAGGTGGGTTAGTGACGCTGCTGTATCGAAGATGCGGAAAATCCTCGACGAGTGGGAATCTGTGGTCGTTGTATGGCTCTCCCGCGAGCTATTTCGTTGCAATGTCAACGATGTCCTGATCATTTCAGCATACCATCCGTACACAACTAGCACTGACAGAGACGAAGTGGACGGCACTATATAGTACAGACTTGCCACCGAAAGCACACGAGTCCTTACTACTGTCGACAGACTTCAGGGAACGGATGGATGTGGTGAATATTATGCTCACCCGAAACCATGGCTCGCCAGGCTTTTTTGCGTTGGCAAAGCGCACCAATGTCATGACTTCCATCCCGTGCTAGGTCGAATGGGAAGGTTCAAGCTAGCGTTGCAAGCTGCGAATGTGCGTTCAAATTACACCTCAGGGAAACCATTATCGAATTAAAATATTTAAGATTGCTCCATTACGATCCAGTCCAAAGCTGATATTGACCCACCAGATCCAAAACTTTTGGAATTTCATATAGCCATCGCCGATGGGCCCACTCTGCGTACACTCTCTATTGCAGTACTACTCGAGTGCTTCGGAGATGGCTACCAGAAGCCACGATGCATCATGCCAGGCAGATGCCAGAGAGATGCCAGAGACCGTTTCCAAAATTCGCAATGCAAGGGGAAAAGATTGCATCAGCCGTGAATCTCGTGAAAAAAAGAATCCAGAGACGATCAGTCTCGACACATTGCTAGTGCTTACGCAGCCTGTATTGTCTTAAACACACTCACTTCTTCATCTCAAGATGGTAAGATGTCCTTGCCTTGAGAGAGGTACTATCTATCTAACAATGTCTATACAACAGGCAGGACGGGAGAATATACATTACATGCTATCGCTTACAATCCCACGGCCTCGTGGGTACGTTTTTCCCTTGCAATCCGCCTTGAGCATGACGGCACAAAGACCGAACAAGATACAAACAATTCCAGGTCCATCAAAAGCACTTTCCTTCAATCCAGCAGAGAGTGAGGCACAACTTGCCTGGTCCAAGCCTGGCGACAGCCTGGCCACGGCAAGCTAAATCAAATCTGTCATTTGTGTGGGATTCTTGCTGTACAGCAGATGGCGCGAGAACACAACCTGGAC
Organism: Rasamsonia byssochlamydoides; assembly: GCF_041956645.1. NCBI lineage: Eukaryota > Fungi > Ascomycota > Eurotiomycetes > Eurotiales > Trichocomaceae > Rasamsonia > Rasamsonia byssochlamydoides. The sequence goes on along the minus strand of NW_027192399.1, from coordinate 75,676 downwards.
GTCGTGTACTCTAGTCTAGCTGGAAGTGAGTCGCATGGCTACCCTAGGCAGTCTCCTGTTGCCGACAAGATTACCAGAGGTAACGATATGGCCTGCCCCCAGCAACAATACCCAGGAATAAGAAGGAAAACAAATGTTCTTCGAAGTCGAATGTTGATAAGACCGCACCTCCGGGTGCCGTCCAGGTGTATGTCTGTGGTCAGAATCGGACCGAAGCAGCCACCTACTGTTTGTCGACCATTCCTATCTGCGGATGGGGTAGTGTTGACTTCACAGCGGAGGACATGGCTGTCGCGAGTTTCTATAATATGGCCTTGGTTGATACTGTATCTGCTCGCCGTTCCCTCCGCCTCTTCCGCTTTGATATTCACCCTGGTTACGTGTTTCAGTGACCGCCACAGCAATCTAATGGAGCAGATTGGCGCAAGGAACTACCTTGGTTACCATCAATCGTCACGTCTCAAGCTCGGGATCGTCAGCAAAGCCTGAGGACGTTGCTTGGTTCCGCCAGTACATGACGAAGGGTCTCTAGAGAGACAAATATTCAAACTACTATGCGAGAGATGGTCCGATAAGCTCAACAACTGACTAACATATCAGCCAGCCAAAAATGGTAATTTGACACAAATCCTCCTTCGCAGCGTATACTAATGGGCTATAGACTACCTATCAATCGGGCCAGACTGCTAATCTCTAAGCCTGTGCCTGCTACCTTCCGCGCTGAGCTGTCTACCGTGCAGCGTCTTTTCCGGGAGGCTCACCTCTCGAAGGCTTCAAAGCAGTCTGCAAGGCTGTTGAAGCAGTATGCTTCCACTTCCATTGTTACTGATGCCAAACCGCACCGAATCCAAGTATCACAGCCACCTTTTCAAAGCAATGAAACATACCCCGTCGGCTTTTCCGAGAGCGGAAAATCATGGCAGCTGTAGAGGCTGATCAAACAGCATTTGACAACCCGCTCAATATGCACACACGCAAAACCGAATGTTCACATCAAAGATTGCGGATTACTTTGGAAGATAAACATCTCCAATTCGCAGATACAAGTGACTGCGAATTCCGCTTGCCCCCATCTCTAGAAGACTTCCTAAAGTATTCGATCTGAAAATGATCTCGCCTGCCGCGTTCCCAACTACTCTGGCTGGAGTGGATATTAGCATTGGAGGGGATGATTCGGAGCTACCGCCCTTCCCTGAACAACACCCACTTCACCGTAGATGCAGAATCGATGGATAATGGGACAGTGATCCCCATTTTGATCGTAGTGGGCGTGCTGGAGCTGTTGGCAATCTTTTTCTTTAAATCTCCTTTCCAGGCAGGCTTCCTACTTATATTCCTTGCGACTGTCAAAGCAAGCTTAGGCAAGTTGGCAGATGCAGCTTGCTTAATTGCCTGAAAAAAAAGTATACAAGGTCTAGGTATCTGCCATCCTGTAATTCTTCATAATAGTAGCAAATATTGGACTTGAACGCCATATTCTTTCTCTGAGGCTTCTTTCAACACTCCTGGTGGAATCATTTTCCTCGATCACCACTCCTTGAACGCCTTCTTGATATTCGGATCAGCCTCATAGAACCCACGAGTCCGCACACAACATCCACAGGCCACGCTGCAATGCGTCTGCTTTTTCTCTGCCGCCACCTTTCCTGGCCAGAAGGTCTTGCGTGGCCGCTCACAGCATCCGCAGTCCCGATCACAGCAGCCTCCTCTCAATTGACAATAACCGCGGTCCTTCTTCCAGTGATGTCTCTTCCTCCTGCGGAGGAGGTCGAACTCCCGGATCCAGGCCCCCTTGGGCTTGCGCGCCTGTAAATCCGCGAGTTCCTGCCGATGGAGCCAGTACAGCTGCGGGAGCTGAGTGAGCTCGTTCTCCCAGGCGCGCAGTTGCTGGACTTGCTCGGGCGTGAGTTCTTCCTGCGATGCTGCTGCTGCTTTGTGCAGTGCCTCCACTTCCTCTTTCAGATAGGCCGCCCGCTGGAGAAGGAGTTCCCCCTTGCATTCTTGCGTCTGGTAGGCCTTGATCCAGTTCCTCTGCTTGTTGGTGTTGTTATCACTGCAGCGACTGGTGAACATCTTGTTCCAGCTTCGCATGTAGGCGCCCAATGGGTAAAGACGGAGTGTGTCGAGAGTGATCTCCAGCCCTTTAAGAACCCCCATTTTCTTTTTTTTTTCCCCTGTGGTGGCTGTGGTTGTCGTGCTTGGGACAGATAGATGATGAAGATTAGATTTGTATTTATGTCTTATTCAGAAGTTTCTCGGTGTCTTTTTTTTTTTCTTCGGTTAAAGGAAGATAGATGTTATATCTGTCGTGTTGAAACTAAATAAGGGAAATTAAAAGTAGAAGACCAATACTTGGACAGGAAGAAGAAAAGGAAAGAAAATACCTAAACAAAAAAAAACTAATTAAATCACTGACGTGAAGACATCTTCTATACGTCAGGATTATCCTTACACTGAAGATAGAATTCTGGTTGGCGGCGTACCTTAGGTAGAAATATGGGATAGTTGCCTAGGTAGGTATTAGTTACTCTGTAGGTAGTTCGACCCGAATAGAGGAATCATTACTGAACTGTTTCTCTTGAATTAAAAAAAAAAGGAAAGAAAAAAAAGGAAAATAAGAAAAACCAAAGAAAGAAAGAAAAAGGATTTCATTGATGATGCCAGATATTCTGACAAAAAAAAAAGCCCCATAAAAGTGTACAGTAACTACTCCGTACATACAATGAAAAAGTTTCCGTTCACCTCCCATTCCCATTATTATCCCGCAACCAGAGAAACCTCATATTTTATGCTGTTATTTCTCATTCACGATTTTATTTCCCAACAAACTTTCACGATAAGGATACTATTAAGATATATTTTGAAATAAAGAACTAGCTAGACGAAAATCTATATAGAAAGATCTTTAATTCAATTATCACAGATATTTATAATTCTGTAGTAAATGTAATTCCAATTCTATTGAAAATCTTAGGTAAAACAAAATAAATAAATAGAGAAATCCATAGTTTCAATATATTTTTTTTCTAATAACAGTTTTCGCATACGTTAGAAGAATATATACAATAATCTTCGTATTAAATAGATATTGTCCAAGGGGTTATTTCCATGAATGAATTTTCGAGGAGATGAACGGAGACGTCTGACCTAGTATGTACATCAAATCTGTCTGTTCTTGGAGCATCTCGCAAAGGAGTACCAATTACCTGCATACACCCATAAATCTATCGTAAGATCTGTCTTGCCCTTTGCGATAACCAGGCTGATTTCCCCGCACCTCTACCTAGGTAGGTATCGGAAGATCTGCAGTGCACGCGGCCCGGCACCCCGGGCACAACCCTGGCCAATTTGTCCTCGATGCTCGGCCCCAAGAATGCGTTTTCCGACAATGAGCTTTCTTGGCGTTGGTTGAGAAGCCGTTTGTACAGTACATGTCAGTCTCTTCCATCCACTCCACCCCCACTTTCATTAGATCAGTACAGCTATTACTTAATGCGGGTGTGGATGTTCCTGTCAAAATCAACTGCACTAATGTCTGCTGCTGCTTGAGCTCCTTTTGAAGGCTGGGGCTGTTCTAATGCGCTACATTGGGCAGCCCATGGGGGCCATGAAACAACAGTGCAGTTGCTCCTTCAAGCTGGAGTCAATGTCTCCAACTGCATTGCACTATGCGACTCAAGAGACACAAAGGAGTGATCAGAATGTCACTGTAAAAGATGCAGAAGCCCGTTCTTGAAACCTTAGCTAAGACTTGAAATTATACTATAACCTTTTATAATATAGATACCTATATCTAGAATGTTTCCTTATATACTACGTTAATTCTATCTTAGATTGAAAGCTTTTAGAGCTTTAATTATAGGATAAAGGAGAGAAAAGGGTATATAGAAGTAAGAATAATCCAGCGAGTCATAGAAGCTTTTCCTGGCATCATGAGAAGCAACTACAGTGTTCATATCATACAATAAGCATCCTATTTAGGACATAAGTTGACTGTTCTAAATGCACAGAATGTTCATGGGGGTTATCATGTGTTATCCATGAGAGACGCTCAAAGAACAACTCGATCTTCCTCCTGCTGAGATGAATATGCAATGGTTGTCACAAAATGGTCTTACTGCGCTTGCATTTATTGATTTGGGTTGAGATGATAGCATAACTCGATGATGGCTTGGATCAATAAACCAGGGTGGTGATGGTAGACAAATTTGATTTAATCATTCAACCTGTTGCCCCCCTCTCGCGAAGCAGATCCACAATATCCTGATGGCCACGTTCCTGGGCCACCGCGAGGCATGACCGCCCAACCCGATCCGTCGCGTTTGGGTCAGCCCCCCGATCCAGCAGACACCTCGCTGTCCGAATCTTGCCGGCCCTGCACGCACGATACAGCGCCGTGCCTTCTGAATCGACTGATTCCTTGTCTGTGACGGGCCACCAGATTGCCTTGTCCTCCAGACCCGCACCCGCACCGCTGTCCAACAGCAGCTCCAGCGCTTCCAGATTGTCCACCTCGGCTGCTGCCACGGCGGCACCGGTGCCTTCCAGTCTGAGCCCGTGCGAGAGCATCAGCCGGATGATCTCGAGCGAGGCATTGTCGCCGGTGATGGCCCAGTGAATCGCTTCGGCGTCACTGCAGCAATGGCCGGAGTTGGGGTCCTGCCCGTGCTCCAGGAGGAAGCGAGCCAGCGGGACGTTGCCTGTCCTTGCGGCGACCACCAGTGCGTCGCCGTCATATTCGCTCCAGTGCGCGTTCAGGTCGGTACCGTGGTTGACAAGCACTTGGAAGATGGCGGGGGAGCCTCCGTCGCAGGCGGCATGGTAGAGGTCGTGGTTCACCGACTCGGCGGGGAAGGACAATCCCTGAGAAAAACACCACTCCAGGAGGTCGGCGTGGCCATGTCGGGCGGCGCTCTGAGCGATCTTTTGGAGGCTCTCGGTTTGGTCGGCAGAAGAGAGAGATCCATATAGGGATTTGATGAGGTCCAGGTCGCCGTCGGCGGCTGCAGCGAGAAGCCGCTGCTCGAGCGGGAGTCCGGTCGACATGGTGGTATTCTTTTGTCAATGCGAACAGGAAGGAGACAAGCGATGATATGTATATGTTTGAAGGCTTTTTTGGGTGGAACAGGAACTGTCCAGGTGTTTGTTCAGACTTATGACATAAATGAGTTGTCTGACAGGGGACCGTGGGGCAGCTGCAGGGGCGACCCTTGATCAGGGTGTCACTGGAACTCTAGGCATTTGTTGGGGGTCAGAAATCAAAAACGACGATTTCAGAGCCGAATTTTCGCTTGATAATATAATTACACCACAGTAGGCACCTTAATACAGAGGTCTGATTGGGCCAGCGGCGAAAGATGTTGGTCCCCATCACATGATTTGGCCCCAGAACGAGAAGCAACACAATGGATTGCGATTTGAAGAACATCACCAACCAAAGAATAAGGGGCCATTTCAGAGGAATCTCCCGTCAGCTGGGCCATCTGGTCCGGGGGAAGAAAGGGTTGCTGTCTCATCCTGATGTGCAGATCTTCCTGCAAGATCAGATGCAACCATGCCAGGCCCCGGGTTGAGCATACAGCATACATCGCACAAGTATCCACATCTACTTGTATCCCCATCTCATGAACTTGATGGGTTTCTTGATGATCCAACAGCTGTCCTATGGACGTGGAATCGAGTCTCCATCCTCAACTGCAAAATTAGAACGAATGCTGGGGCGGGAGTCTGGAGATGATCATGACAGGGACCGGCACCGTGACAGTCTTGGAAGGATCTCATCTCTCATCACAGATGAACTCAGCTGACGGGCGGTTCGACACTGTCATGGGAACTTGCACGTTATAAATGCCTGCAAAGTTTCCTGCGTCGGTCGAGTTCGATATCAAGTCTGCATCCAAACAATCAATTCAATCAATTCAATCAATTCGCTCGCTGTCCAGAAGCTATTCAACGAGTTGTCCGTCGCGCAGTAGTCGGCAACTATGCTGTTCTTCCGCGTGAAATCATTGTCCATCTTCTTCTTTGGGCTCCTCTCATGGATCCTGCTCCTCTCCTCCCCCTCCGGCACCGCTCTGGCAGCGCCTGTCTCTCCTGGAGAAATCACCGCCCGTGCGCCTCTGCCCGCCCCTCCGAAGCCCAAGCCGAAGTTCCCTTCGAAGTCGGACTGCGAGAACAAGCTCAAGAAGGGCCAGCCGCCAGAGAATAAATCCATCTTCTTCACCGGTCTCAACCGCCAAGCCATGAACCAAGTCAAGAGCTACGCGATCAGCCACAGCCTCACCCACGTGGGTGCCGTCTACCCGGACGGCTTCACCAACGTCGGCCAGTACGAGGGCTCCGGCACGGAGCAGAGGGACTTCCAGAAAGCCTTCTCGGAGGTCTATGCGGAACACACTTCCGGCACGGCCTATCTGATGATGGACTATAACGAGAAGCCCGGGAAGAACAGCATCTTCTACAGCGTCGAGTTCAAGGCGATGAAGGCGTCCGGAAAGGTCGACAAGATTGTCTGGCTCGACATCAACAATAAACCGGCAGACCCCAAGACGGTTGACAAGATCTGGTGGAAGAAGGGTGATCCGGACCCCGCGACGAAGGACTAAGTGCCTGTCCATGCATTGTTCGGATGCGAATGACAAATCTGGGATCTTCAATTCACTTTTGGGCGGATGCGTTCGAATGATGGACATGCTGTTTAGACTATTGGGACTACATCAAGGAAACAGGTCTTGAACCTGACTCCCTTACACCACTTCTCTTTCCTCTAGCCCTTGTTCTTTCAAGACACTCATGTATTTAGATGTATTACTTTTGGTATACTAGTTAGATGCCTAACACTGTTGCTTCATTGGCCAAATAAACTAGCTGTCAAATGTGATGCTGCCCAGTCACTGTGTGTTTATTATATAATTGACTGAATCAGAGGAAGGCCTCCCACTGAGAAGAGTCGATTGGATGCGACCTATGTCAGAATTCGCAGATGCATCAAGCTCTTTCTCTTCTTGGTTGACCACTGTTTGGGCGTGTGAGCATCATTTGGAGTCCATGGAGCAGCTTATACAACTGAATGTATGTTGAAGAGAAGGATCCGGTCGAGGTATGGTATCGTTGGGCGAGGATCGGTGATGTAATGTCAGGATCCGATATCAAGTCTGATTGCCGTTGTATTTCACCTCAATGACAAGTGTTTAATTAAGCCCAGCGAAATGGAGGGAGAAAGAAATCTGATAATGTGAGAATTTAATCATCATTGTCTGAGAGCTTGTAGGTAGTAGGTCATATGGACATTATCATGTAGGATAGGAGCCGTCATATAATTAATTATCCCCTGCAAGACAAATCTAACCTCTTTTGTAACATGACGATAATAACCCTAACAGGCCATTCTTTCTGCCAGCCCCTCCCTCTCTACACAGAAACTTCGAGACCGAAGTCAAAGCTCGAGCCATTCCGAAGACCCGCAAAGGCGCACAACTTCAGCAGGACAGCACGGATCTGTATCTGACTCCTGGCGGTTACATCAGTGTCATAGTCAGACTCAGGGGGAAGGTTACAATGATTGCTGATTGCGATGTGGAGGGAGCAAAGCCCTGAACCCTGGTCCGACGGCTGATCACGGTATCACATGACTGCCTATTTATATTAGGAATCTATTTATTATTTACTAAGAGCCTAGGGAAATAGCCTTAATAATATGGCTTCTTTAAGGGAGTAACTTTAGAACTAGAGCATCTTTAGGAGTAAAGTCAGCCTAATCTCCTCTAACCCTTGGCCTGCTCCCTTAAAAGAAAGGAGCATTTGGTTTCGTACTGTTTTAATAGTAGGGAGATTCTGAATCACAGGGATCTAATGTTTTTCTACCTAGGTGGTAGGTCTGATCCTAGTGCACTGGGGGATTATGTAATCCTTCAGTGAAGGAATAACGTAATTCCCGGCCGCTCCGGACACCCACCCGCACCCACGAATTCTATACAGAATTTGAAGCTTTATTATCTACCAAAAACAGCATTTATTTACAAAAATTATGAATTAGAGCGATTAGGGCATCGAGTCCGTATATGCCCAATAGTCCCAATAGTTCCACAGTTAGTACACTTTGGCAGCGCGCGCGTACGAGGTGCCGAAGCCGCCTCTGCGGCCGGAGCGGCCACACCCTCTGCCGTCTGATTTTGATCCAGAATTTGACTCTATATAAGATCCTGAGCTTCTTGGACTGTAAGACCTCCTTCATGGGATATTTGATTGGTCGATCGTTTACGCTTCTGCTTCTGCTTCTCATTTGCAGCCCGTAGATCACGATTTTCCTTTGCAAGAATGACAGCACTATTCATGGCTAATTGACAGCCCTTGATAAGCTGGTTTAAAGCTGCATTTGTAGGGTTCGGAGGGCTCTGCGTATACCGTTTTAGTAAGGCCTTAATCGTAGCTGCCTGATGCTGTAATTCAATAATATTATGAGGCGTCTCTGGCACCCAATTGGTCGGTATAGTGCTGGCACGGCTCCCAGGTGGTGTAGGGGTCTTAAGCTATATATTGAGCTGTAGAAGGACCCAATCTGGTTGAAATGGCACTAATCCAGTTGCTTCAAAGCCATTTTTGATATTCTCTGATTTAAAGGCTTTTATATAAGCTTTCGGGTATGTTTCGAGGAAATCCAGCTTATCAATATGATTGATTCCAAGCTGCATATTGTTTTCCATAAGGCGGCCATATGTGCGCTTTAGAACTGCAAAACAGCTGACATCGAGAGGCTGTAGGAGATGAGAGGAATGAGGAGGCAAACAGATCAGTATAATGTTATTCTGGGCACAGATGCGATCAAATTGAGGCATTAGATGGCTGCCATGCCCATCGAGGACTAATAGTCGATATTTACCCTTCGTCCGAGCATTCGTATGTGGGATGAAGTGATTTTGAAGCCATAATATGCCAATCTCGTCCATAGTCCACCCATTAGGACTTTTCTCAATTCTCCAGTCGCGTGGTAAGCCTGTCTCATACCAAGCTTGTTGATGCTTCTTCGCTTTGAAAATAATACATGGTGGTAATACCCATCCTGCCGAATTGACTAATTCAATAACTGTGACCCATTCCTTATTCCCCGGCTGTAGAAGAGGCGGACGACCAGATGTCTCTGCTCCAGTAACTACTTTTGCAGTAGCAATCAGGCCTATTGCAAAGCCTGTCTCATCAAAATTGTAGATATCCTCAATAAGGATTCCATATTATTGAATAATGCTTTGTACACGGTCAAACCATTCGTTGATAACCTTTGGATCCTCACATTTGGCACGCTGATAGTTATATCATCGCGAATATCGTGTTTTAAGCTCCTCATGGCGGTTGATAAAGGTAGAAACCCAGTTCTTTCCAACATGGAGTTGAGCATCTGCCGGACTGCGCTCAGAAAGCAAAATATTGGCCATATCTCGTATAGCAGCTGGCCGAGGAGGCATTCCATGCCTATCCCGAGATAATATCCATTGTAGAAGCGTCTCCTCCTCAGTAATTGTTAATTTATGACCAGTTGGACATCTCTCAGTCTGTGAAATTGTGCCGCGGAGTCGCTCATGTAAAGTAGAATGAGGAACACCATATAATCGCGCCGCTGCGCGAATAGTTAGCGGTTTCTCGCGATTTTTTATAGCAGAAATAGCCAACAGGATTCGGCCTTCCTGCTGCACCAAATTCTTTGATTTTTGACGTG